>NW_017731351.1:8047811-8050311 GCF_001890085.2 Hipposideros armiger
GCAACAGCGGTTCGAGTCAGCCCGAGCTGAGCAGCCGTGAGCTGCCAACAGGTGGCAGGATGGCTCAGCTAAAAAAAAAAAAAAAAAAAAAAGAATAAAGACTAGAAAGGAGCTGGGAACGAGAAGCCAATTCAAAATATGCTTACCTTTCAGTGCTTTAAAGTTACAAGAGGTATTGTTACAAATGTTATCTGAGTTTCCTAGAGACTAGAATTGTTTGAGACAACTCATCCCCAATCCTTTGTGATGTGCTTACCTCAGGAAACAGGCCTTCTAGCTGACCTCCAAGCCACCATCTACACTGCATGGAATTGAGTCTCCTTCATTGGAGAATCCAGGAACTGTTTTTCTTGCAGTTTTTTGGAAACCTTCTTGGATTTGGTAATTTAAAATCTGATACAATTTATCATATGTTACCCCACCGTCTCCTCCTTTGCTTGTTGTGTATTGGTTGTGGTTACTTGCATACAACAAGAAAGTTTCAGGGAAAGTGAAGTTACAAAAGGACAATTAGTTTATGGGGAAGGACAAACCATTGCATTGGGGAATTGATTGGAAGACATTTTGAAAGTCTTATGTTATCAATTTAATTATGTGTTTCTATGTAGTAGTGAGTGTCTTACATTGATGCCAAGAATATTTTGAAAGGATTTTGTTACAAGTATGTAGCAACTCACTTTTGATATATTACTGCTAATAGTGTTAACAAGTTATGAAGCATACAAGGCCAGGTTTAATTATTGCCAAAAAAGTTAGTTCATTGCAAAATATCAGATTAAAACTGTAGGTGTGGGACAGGGAGGTAGAGGTGAGGACCAATCAAAGGAAAACCACAAATGCCTTTTTTGTAAAGCGTGATGGGGATAGGACAGAACAGGGTAGGGAGTGCTGAGAGCCCTTTCAAACTGATACTTTTTGGGGTGTGTGTGAGTGTAAATATAAATGATGAATTAATTTAAAATTGGGCTGACTGCTGCTCTGCACTGTATGGTGGCGCCCATGGGCTCAAACTAATTGTACAGAGGTGTTCTTGTTTTCTGACTTCATACACAAACCATTACCCGTGATTATTCCAGGGTACCCTTTTGCAAAAAAAATCTTTTTCCAAGTCATGAAAAGAGAGTGTTTGAGGCAAAGGCACCTACTTTATAACGTGCTGTTAGCATTAACATCAAGCATGGAGAAGCCTGTGTTGGAAGTCATCCTCCAGGACTCACAAACTTGTCCTGGTGGCCCACGCCGCCACTCTCCTTCCCGGGACGGCTAGGCTCCTAAAGAGTGGTCCCACCGCTCCCAGACCCCAGCTCTGGGCTGGAGCGAAGCGAGGTGGTCGGTTCATTGTTCTCCTAGGCCCAAGGAGAAGCGCCCAGGGTAGCGGCACGTCTGGGTCTCTGGGAGACGCCTGCTGACTGCGGCTGTCTGGACTGAGGATGGGGCTTGCACACCGCGGCCTTGCTTTCCTAGAACGGGACGCTCCGCGGACACTCCCGTCGCCTCCGCGCGCCCCGCGAGCCCGCCCGGCGCGCAGCGCACCCCAGCGGCCGCGTGGCCGCCTTCAGGCTGCGGCCACCGCGCTTCCGGAGAGCTCGCCAGTCGCCGCCGCGGTCGCCTCGGGATCAGGGACCAGAGAGGCTGCGGGGACCGGGCTGGGCGGGACCCCAGGGAGGCGGGGGCTACGGTACCCGCCCCGCCCGCCACACCTGGAGCCGGGGACCCGGAGAGGCGGGGCGGGGCTGCGCGCTGGCCCGGCGCCGGAGCAGCTCGCCGGAGCGGCCCGGACCTGAGCGGGGCGAGGGGGAGGGTCTGCAGGCCGAGTCCGCGGCTCGGGGACGGGACCCCGCACCCGGGGGGACGCCGGCCCCCGCGAGGCGCACCGGCGCGCGGCGCGGCCATGGAGCGGGCGGGCCCCGGCTGCGCGCGGCCGCGGGAGCGGGACTCGGTGGAAGCGTGGCTGGACGACCACTGGGACTTCACCTTCTCGTACTTCGTTCGGAAAGGCACCAGGTAAGAGGAGGGCCCGCGGCGGACCCGGGGCGGGTCTGCGCCCCCGTGGCACTGCCCCCTCCCCGCGCCGCTCCCCAGCCTCGGCGCCTGGGCCTCGGCTCTCGAAGTGGGTCCCCGGACCGGTGACGGTGCAGAGACCTCGACTTCGGGGCGAGTCCGGTGGAAACACTGGGACCCGGTCCAGTTTGCCAAGTTCAAGTACAAAACCGTCCGCGCCGCCCCCGGCAGCCCGGCACTGCCCGGCGGCGCGTCCCCGTGCACCCGCGCCCGCGGGCCTCCCCGCGTCCCCCCACCTCCGGGGGCCCCCCAACCCCGGCGACACCAAAACAGTTTCAAGCCCCTGCCCCGCGGCTCCGGAAGCACCGTCTCCAGCCTGGTCCCGGCGGCTGCGCTCCTCCCCCGTCCCCATCGCCTGGGCGGGGAGCCGGGGCGGAGGCGAGACCGCGGGGAAGCCCCGGGCGGCCGCGTGCGGGAGCCTTCCCGGGGTGAGTGCTGG
>NW_017731351.1:8054651-8245294 GCF_001890085.2 Hipposideros armiger
AGCGGGGGGCGGGGGCGCCGAGGGAGCCGCGGGCTGGAGTCGCCCGCCCGCCTCACCTGGGCTCGCGTCGCCCCCGCGCCGGCTGGAGTGCGGGGTGCGCCGAGGCTGCGCGCTCTGCGCCGCGCGCACTGCCCGCGTCCGCTATGTTGCCCTTTGGAGACAAGACGAGGTACTTCCCCAGCGCCCACTTCCCCGGGGCGGGCGCGGCGGGGCCGGGGCCGGGGCCGGGTGCAGGCGCGGGTCACCCGGCGGGGGATGCCTCGTTGGGATGGACCGTGTGACCGTTCCCTCTTCCCGACTCTCTGCGGGGGTGTTCCTTGGCGGTCTCGGAGGGGGCACTTTTGAACCCTGTTTCTCCCAAAGAACGTCCAGAGTTAGGGTCGCCTTGACCACTGTCGGGGTTCCTGATGGAGGCGATGCTTTGGGACACACCCTATCTCCCTGTTGAGTTCCTCTGCCCTGCTCTGAAAGTTCTCTTCCCGGCCTTTGCCTCCTCTCTTCCAAAGCCCAGTTCTGGAGGGACCGAGGGTGAACCCTGAATGGACAGCGGTGTCTTTTCAGAGGACTCTGTCTGCGAGTTTGGGGTGAGGCACGAAGGCCAGCGAGGTCTGGGACTGTCCACGGCTGTGGGCCGCAGTTGCCAGAGGTCCGCTGCTGCTCGGAAGCCACCGGGCCCGCTTCCTGTCGCCCTGTCACTTCCACCCTTCTGCCTTCACTGAATGTGGCACATAGGACGTGGAGTGAGTGGGCAGAGCCGGGCTGATTTTTTAAGGGTGTGGGGGGTGGTGAAGAGAAGGAAGGGTGGTCTCTAGGCAGATTATCAACAATTGGAAAAAAAAAAGTTGTTTGTCTCACAGATCAGCATAAATGCCCTTTTCTTCCCCTTCTCTCCTTTTAAAGACATAAACTCAGCATTGTACGGTGGTGGTTTTTAACTAGTCACAGTAAGAACACTTGACTTTCACAGTCTGCCAGACTTTGAAAGTAGTATTTTATTGAAAAATAAATTGGAAGAGTTGTTAACATTTCTTTTCACATTACATTTTCTTCCAAGTAGCATAGGATTAAAATCCTAATCCTCAAAATTACTCCCTTAGTGTAAAAGTTAGACCATCTGAGACTATATACTTTTTTCAGTTAGGTTTTTATGTTAGAGTTGATGGTGACAGCGGGCTGCACACTTTCTGTGACGTGTGTGTATTCTTAAGGGAAGAGTTTATGTTGAGTACAAGTTGGAAAACGAAAGTGTAAAACATTTAAGAGTAGCACAGGCCCTCAGCTTTAGGAGTTACAGAGGCTGAAAGTTGTCTGTGTAAAGAGTATCATCTAAGAGCTTTTGCGTAGCCAGAGGTTCTTCACAGAACAATACTCCAGTTTGGTTTTGTATTTGGTGACATTAACTTAAAATAAGAGACAATCGGAATGAGAGGTTGGGTATTAGTGGCTTATCAAATTGCCAAACTGCAAAACCCAGTGTGATTGATTCACTTGGTAGTGGTAAAAACTTACTGCAGACATTTTCACTTCGCAGCTAAGATTTTATTTTTTTAACCAAAAGCTCACATTACTTTGCTTTTTCCCCTTAAATACACTTTGTAAGTGTAAAATGAATGCTGTAGGTGACTCAGGAAACCCATGGAACAATAGTTCTGTGGTGGCATTTGGCATGTTTTAAGATTTAAAATCAATTTGGATTTCCTTAGATCAGCCATCTGTGCCGGTAAACAGGCATGGTGATGGAACTGTTTCTACATTCTCTGATTGGATTGTTGTCTTTTGACATTCCTTCAAACTTCTCTACCCTTTCCGCAAGCACTGAACAGAATGAAGTTTCTGGCCTTCCTAAATTCCCCTTTGAACACCTGTGAATTTGGGCTGACCTTGGAAGCAGTTATGCTGCTATATTAGTTTGCTGTAACCACCTTCAAATACAGAGCTAAGCACCTCATTAAAAGCCATAGCTTGGATCATAGAAGTAGATGCTATTTAGTTATTACAACTTGTGTATGTGAATTTGAGTGTCAGCCGAACAATTCATAACATAATCTATTAGCATAAAAATTAACTTGAGACTTGTCACCAGGACATATGGAAGCTCCTGCCCTCAGTATTGGAGACAACCTGGCAGGCCTACTGGCCTGAGAGACTGTTAATGAAGGGTTCCAATGCCCCTGCATTCTCAAAGGAGGCCTTTCTGCTGCTACTATCACTTCCGCAGCTGTTGTTATTCTTGACAGCTTATTAGAGTAACGTTACCTTTCGCTAGCAACTAATCAGCTCTGATGGGGGGGGGGGTGATGTTTTGAGTCGGTTAGTATTGTAGGGGTAGCACAGTTGACTTTTTATTGCTTTGTTTTGTACTGAGCAAAAGCTTGAGAATATTTGGCACACACTGGAAATAGGAGATATTGAGTGAGGACAAGTTTTTATGACCGCTTGGATCAAAGTCCAGAAACAGAAGTTGTACACTCCCATGGAGTTTTTTGTGATGGACTTTCTATTTGACACTGCAAAGCTGTGCTGAATTTTCAGTTGCCGGCCCAGGTCCTGTGTTTGGGATTCTTTCTTTCTTTTCATTTTAATTCCTTTCTTCCTTCTTTCCTTGTAATTTTTTTCTCACCTCTAAAAGCTGTAACATTTTTATTTGCAAGTTATTTATATTAAAACAGATGATGGATACAAAAACCAATATTACTATCTACTCTTAAAAATTACTGTTTCTGTAATTATATGGGAATATAAACTTTTCAGTTTTCAGACAAACGATTTTGTTAAGTATATTTTGTTAAGCAGTCACTAGCAATGAAGTTAAAACGGTGGGCTCTGACTCAGTCTGACTTTGATATCATGTATAATATTTTTATGATGGTAATTCTGGTGCTATAATGGCTTTTTTGTGCTTGTATTGTGTATAACCAAGGCACACAGAGCCAGCTCTAAGCTGCCTTTTACTGCCGTAAAAACCCATGTGGGTTGAATTCTTCCCTCTGGAAGAACCCGTGGAATCCCCTGAAATGATGTTTGTCATTGCTGTCTTGAGGTTTCAAATTCAGATTCAGTTAGGTCCTACAGTGCAAGATTGAGATCCTAAAGATGTGGCAGAATGAATGCAGTGACTATTAGTCCTAGATGGATATCTCCTTAGTGTAGTAAAACTGAAATAGGCTTTTAGTAAAATTCAGTAGCTTCTTTTCAGTTTGTGATCTGAAGAGCTATAGAAATCTTCCTATTTTCACCATATCATGTCTTCAGCGCCTCAAGATGAGCGATTTTTAGCACTTTGAGTATGTTGTGTAACAAAATTTCCTTTTTAAATAAGTCCACCTGAATAGATGATTGGACTCTGGTCTCTGATATCGTTTCTTTCCAAATATTTGAAACTCCTTTCAAGTTGTTAGGGGAACTTTGCACCTTCGCTCTTGTCTGATGACAGAGAATGTCGTAGTCTGATGCTCCCTTCCGATAGATTTGAAAACACAGGTTAACTTAGCACTTCGGTTGTACTTCCTAGTGCGTTTTGATAACACTCGGCAAAGATTTCCATCGTAATTGAAAAGGCTAAACAGAGCTGCTTGGTATTTATTAGTTTATCCCCAAAACATTTTTAAACCTGAAATTTATAAAACCTCTAACTAGTTGTGTTGAGTTGGATTCGTCCTTTGTTCTCTGAGCTGATGCAGGGTTCAACCTCTTCGTAGGCTACAAGCTTTTTGCAAGGGCTGTAGGGCAGTGAGATACAGCACTGAGTTGACTGATGATGGAGGGAGAAAAAATGACTGATTTCTGAATTTAGGAAGCAGGCTCGCTACTGACTTTGCAGGACTTCCTGTGAAATTGGTTTTAGTGGGACAGATGGAGAGTCAGTTGACCAGTGTTATGGCTGATTGGTGCGGCCTTGGAAATATCTGTCAAAGTGTCAGGTTCTCAGAAAGTGCCTGTGAGCTGGCTGCACACCTAGGAGTAAAAATTGGAGAAAGTCTTTCCACATGAGTCATCCATTTGATATTTAGCTCTGCGGTCTTATTAACTGAGTTGGTATTCTCATTTTATTTTGAAATGAATATTCATTTTCTCTAAATAGTAGGAATGTATACGTATTGCCAAACAAATGTTTAAAGCAGGTAAAGCAAACTGAGTGTTAATGTTCATAAGAATCATTTTGGTAAGTACCCTAAGAAGCTTTTGAAGATGCATATTTCTCTGCTTTTTAGTTTGCAGTGAACGTGCTTTTTAAAGTCTTATGTGCCATTGTTGGCCTCTGTGTTCTTGGAGACTTTCTTCTTGAATCTGACTGTAAAGTAAGATTAGCTTTTTGCAAATTATTTTCTCTAAGTAATTTTATTACACCTCAACTTGGGAGAGCAAAAAGCCTCATTTGATATCGTGATCTTAATTATAATTATAAAAGAATGAGAATTTGTATCCTCTGTTGAATACCTATGCCGAGGTTGTAAGGAGAAAAAAA
Source organism: Hipposideros armiger (assembly GCF_001890085.2). Lineage (NCBI taxonomy): Eukaryota > Metazoa > Chordata > Mammalia > Chiroptera > Hipposideridae > Hipposideros > Hipposideros armiger. The sequence goes on from NW_017731351.1 coordinate 8,059,117, forward strand.
GGACCCTCATCGTTCGAGCTGATGAAATAATTGAAACACACACACACAGATAGGACCACTGACTTTCAGAGGTGGAAGCGATCATGTGACCCAGTGCTTCTCAAGCCTAAGAAATGTACCTCTGTTAAAGAAGACATCCTTACTGGCCTCCAGTATATTAGAAAGCGATAGAGACGCAGCTTAACCTCATGTAGACTTACGTGACTGAAGTGCCTGGCGATTGGCTTGGCTGTGAAGTCAGCTGATCAGATAATCTCACCGAGACTCTGTCTGTGTCTCTGTGTGTCTGTCTAATCTGTCTGTCCTCCCTTCAGCCCTTTCATCCATAAATCCATCCATCCACCCATCTCTGGGCCCTGTGCTGTGTTGGCGTGATCGCCTGCATGTTTTCTTCATGGGAAAGTTTCTTCTTGGCAAGTTCCTGTGGTTCTTGAACTTCTGGTATTAGAGAAGGCCCTTCATATGCATCTCACTCCTCTCAGAATTACTCTGGCCTTGCTTGTGTCACCTGCCTGCTCTGGAGCTGTCACTGGGCTCCAAAGTATAGAGCTGTCTGAGTCTGTGGAGGCTGGGACTCCATAGTGTGACATGCCCTTGGGGGAGGGGAGAAGTTCCCAAAAGAAAATCGTGAGGATGCACCCAGGAGCTCTAGATATCTACTGTGCCTAGTGTTGACTTCCTTTTGTGTTAACGTTTTAAAACATGGACTTCTTAAGAGTAGGCATAACTGAATCATAGCAATGCTGCCAGAGAGCAAGGGTTCTCGTAGCGTCGCAGGAAGGAATTCCAGGACACACAGAATTAAGCCACAGGGGCAAAGCCAAGCAAGTGGTGCATTTATTAAAGTAAAGAAAAAGAGGACACTCCCAAAACGATGGGCAAAGGCGGGCCAGGAAAAGGGCAACTGCGCCCAAGAACTAAGAAGCGTAGGGTTTTACTCCAATGAGGGTGCAGAGTATTCACGTTTGGTGGTGGCATCACCAGGGGTCCCTGCTGTCCTCTCGCTGACCACTCCTTTCCCTCCGGAGATGGGATTGCCTTGTTCTTATTTGGCCCTTGTCAGAGCTGTCATGGTGACACGGGATGGAGAGTGTTCCCTGCCCGCAATGCTAACAGTATTAGAATCTATAGCAATTAGCTGTAGCGGCACCTTCCCTAACGAGTGATGTCATCTCCTCTTGCCTTTGCTTCCCCCACTTCCTCCTTCCTTCCGGGGGCTGTGCTCTTTCTGCCTCGAGTAACAGTTACAGCATGTATGCAACTGTAGTACCAACATAAATGCATAAGTTAATTATGGATCAAATGAAAAAACTCCAGCCAAATGCAAATTGACAGCATTCATTAAATCACCCTGCAAAGTGAGCATGGCCCGACTGCCCGAGGAAGGGTCTGGCCGGCAGCTGCCTCTGCCTGCGTTGCCCTGCGATGATTCACTTCTCCCGCTGGCTCTCTCTGTTTAAACAATCAGGGAACTTTTATTCCTATAGCACAGCGTGCCAGCTTCTGGGTTTCACTTGGTTGGAAAGCGTATTTGCATGTTATGTGTCCCTCTGTTACGTGCCCTTCGCCCCAGAACCATGGGGCTGCAGTGTGTTTGTCGCATGAACAGAAATCTAGGCACTAAAATGGCAGGACAGGACTTGGTTACAAGGTGGTCGTCCCAGTAATGTAAAGTGTACCCCTTCCACCTGGTTTTGGTTTACTTGTCATCAGTGTGAAAGCACAAGAGTAAAATATTTTTGTGGGAAAAGCACAGATCCTCATCACATCCTGGATTTGGACTCTCAGGGCTTCTCCTGCCTCAGATCGAGGGGCCTGTGGAGCCCAGTGTCCCCCACGTCAAGGCTGCACATCAAATGAGTTGACATATTTACAGCATAGATTTCAGCGATGATGTTTTCTTTCGGATGCAAGTAGGTTTTCCTTGAAGGGACAGTTCCCGTGCATGTGATTGGGAATGCGTGGAAAATTACAAAGCCTGTCTCCCAGCTCTCGGTCAAATCTGAATGTGAAACCGTATGAAGCAATTCCACATTTTATTTATATTTGGTCCCAGTTAGCCTCTCAGATGTTTTCATAGCTGGAGAAAACTGGGAAATGCTACATAACTTGAGGCAGAGCATTTGTTTTTTTCCCATGCCAGACCCGAGTAAGCTCTTCGCTGTAACAGCAGCGTGGAGATTTGGGAGGATGTCAGGGGGAGATGTCCCAGACGCCCCACTTCGTTTACCACCTGTCATGGTGTGTTAATATTTTAGTCACCTAAACCAGTGCTTCTCAAAAGCAGGTGCCCTTGGCACTCGGTGCCGACACTGTGTTGGTTGTGGGAGACCCATGAGCAGATGTGGGATGTTTAACAGCCCTGGGCCCAGACCCTGAACCCCGGGAGCACCCCATCTTTGTGAACCCCATTTCTAAATGCCTCCAAGGACTGGCACCTCTACTTAGTTGGGAGCCGCTGCTCTGAACCGTGTAACATTTATTTCCATTTGTGGTGGTTAAGAGCCCTCGGTGGGACAGATTTAAGCTGCGACCCCTGGCCGCCTCTTTGTAAGAGTGTGACCTTGGGGACTCTAGTTTGCTCTCTGTGAAATGGAAACAACAGCATGTACTTCACGGGGTTCTTAAGCTGTCTAAAGAAAGCATGCTTCCTGCTCTTTTCCAGTGGGGATTTTCAGTACTTGACTGTTTTACCTTGAGAATCATCGGTGGCTTAAGTAGAATCGCAGACGCAGACTAAGCCATTCCCTTATTCTGATAAGTGGGAATAAGAACGACAGAACAGTGATTGTATAGATTTTGTCCTTCTCACATTGTAGTTGGATTTTTATTAATAGTTTGAGCAGAGCGTTTGTGGATTGTGGAAGTGCTGGAAAGGCAATCGGAATGGGAGGCCAGACTCCTGATTCTGTTCCCAGCTTTGCTGTTAACTGAATTTGTGACTGGCCCAAGTAAGTAAACCTCGGTTTTAAACGGACGTGGGAAGGAGTGAGGAATGGGGGCAGAGAGATTCATAAATGAGCTTAAAATTCCCATTCAGCTCCAAGTGTTCTCCATTCTCACCAGGAGAGCAGAGTATCAACTTCTCAGATTGAATACTTTCCTTCTTTAAGTATTTTCTTTAAGTATTTTCCAAACACGAGTAGTGGGCCCAAGTCAAATTGTGCAAATAATGTAACTACAGCTGGATAAAATTAGGATCCAACAGCAGCAAGAGCTATCTAAGGTTATATTTTATGTGAGTTATGTGCGTTTTTCCTACAGATAATTGTAGCAGATTTCCATGTCAGCTATCAACTATCGCTCCTCAGACAGGACATTGGTACTCTCTGTAATTCTGGGTGTTGTGATTAATTCACGGGACCGATGAAAAAAGCACTGGCGAGGTTTGAACAGGAGACTTACGATGAGAATCCACTGAGTGTTGTGATTTTTCAGTCTGCAACTTTTTACCCTCTTTCGAGGCATCCTGCAAACTCCCCGGATGCTACTGCTCCAGGGACTTGCCGTGGGGCCCTCCTTGGGGCCCAGGCAACAGCCTACGTGTAAGTTCCCCCAAGTGAAGCCCCTTGGGTAGGAGCTAAAAGGCCTGACTTTAGTCCCCAGACCTCCTGCAGCTGAGTGCTAAAGCGTTGTTTTACCCAGCAGTATAACCACCTTCCGGTTGAGAATTACGGTTATTATGAAATATTGCTCTAGTTTTCATCATAAGTAATTTGTTGTATATTTTCTCACATTTGTTGTCAGTTTTATTGTATCTTTGATATTTGGGAGGAAAAAATTGTCCTGCAAATCTGTAACTTATTTTTGAAAACAAGAAAAGTTTCTAAGTAGTAATGGAAAAACAAGTTATGTTCTTATAGTTGTTTTTCTCAACTAAATGTTAGACTCTTAAACTTTATGTATTATTTTGGAAATTATATTATATGTAAATGTGGTTATTGATTTAGGGAGCCTCTGTATTTCATTTCTATTTTGAGAAAGTACTAACATTAAAACAACTTTTAAAAAATGAGTGTTTCTGGAAAGACATTAGTGTCTTTAAATTAGGAGCTTAAGAAGAAGCAATGGCTAACATCTAGTTTTTCTGTAGGAGCCTGTTGAATAAATTCTTTCATTTTTACAAAAAAAAACCGCTTTTAAACATATACTCCATTTAATATTCGATTAACTTAGAAACAGTAAGTATCGTATATTACATACTGGATACCAGCCTCTGTGCCATCACTTTATGTGCGTTTCCTTTAAGTTCTGAAGAAACCTGTGAGGGTTAATGTCACTGTCTCCATTTTATAGAGAGAATAAATAACGTACCGACGCTCTTCCCCTTTGGAAGAAGTAGCTGTGGAGTTGAAGCCCACGTCTTTCCCACCTGGGGCCTTAACCACAAGCCGCGCAGTTCAGCCTCCGTGTTAAAAGCAGAGGCTCCTAAATTTCATGTCCCGCGGAATCTAGCTCAGGAAGAGGGTGACGTTTCTCCGAGGGCCTCTGAATGCGCAAGCACATCACTGAATGAGGTGCCTGCAGACTTTGCCCAGTGGGTTTAGTTTCCATATATAATTTTTAGAGTTAAAAAAAAGTGGGAACTCTCCAATGACATTTTAAAATAGAGAGGCTGAAAATTTAAGTACTAGGCCATTACAATTATAGTCTTTTTAGTACTAGAACACAAATACCCTAAGTACAGTATATTTTCAAAGAACTTTTATCCTTTGATGCATTACTTTAGGCAAGAGTACAAAACACTTTACAAGTAGGTTTCGTCCAATATTTTTAACTCATGAGAGTTGTTATGTTTATATCACAATTTTACTGAGGCTTCTAAGTTTTTCTTTTCTTCCTTTCCTCTTCTAGATGCCAAGAAATATTCTATAAAACCCAGGCAAAGTATTTCAATTACTTTTTCCTTTCAAGACATCTGGGATATTGAAAATGTATTTTAAGGCATTTCTGTCTTTTTCAGGATTCATTTTGTGAGATAAGTGAGCAGTTCAACTTTGGTAGCAAGAAAAGGTACTACTGCGTGGAGCCCTATGGACGCAGGTGTGTGAGTGTGTGTGAGTGTGCATGTGCGTGTAAGTGTATGTGTGTGTGAGTGTGTGTGTGTGAGTGTGAGGTGAGTGTGAGTGTGTGTGAGTGTGCATGTGCGTGTAAGTGTATGTGTGTGTGAGTGTGCATGTGCGTGTAAGTGTGTGAGTGTGTGTATGCCCCGTTGGCTCATCCTATTAGAGATGCTGTGCCAGAGCTTGCATAACCTGTCCTTAGTAAGTTTTGTCTATACTATTTAGTACTTCTAGATAGTAGGCATTTGGAGGAAGCTGTGACTTGTCTAGATTAGCGGAAAATTTCTAGAACACAAACTATGTGTTGTAGTTTTCTTCCCTGTGATAGGTTTATCATAATCTTGACCCAAAATGAGAAATTGGAAAAGGGGAAAAGGTCCGATTCTCAACAGACCATGTGCCATACAGTGACCTGTCATTTTTTTCAATGCATGCTACTAATCAATTTATAAAATTTCTAGGAAGCAGGAGATGAAGTGTACCCAATATAAAAAATTAAACTACTTAAATATCCATAAAAAAGGTATTACTAGCTTGGCACCATTACATTTAATTATTAACTAAGTGAGTTTATCACTTTAAGAATAACACTTTTCACAACTTAAAAAATATGCACACACAGGATGTGGAGAATGAAATATATAGCATTCTGTTTCTGCCATATGTATAATTTTATAAAATAAACTCTTTGTTACAACCGTTATTAAAAAAATGACAATTCACCTTCAAAGCTTCCTACCCCCCAGAATTCCTTTGATGTTTTTTACCACTCACGAATGCATTTATCCATCCTTCTGTGTATTACTAAAGATGCCGAATGTCGGACACTGGGAATGTCAAGTTCAGCCTTTTCCCCCAGCAGCTGCTACAGCCTGGCTGCCTGGCCTTTTGAGTCCGTGAACTCATTTAGTTTTGTAGGGCGCCCCCCCACGTGGTAACCGCATCTTGGAGGGTGCAGTGCTGTCAGTGCTGTAACGAAGCCTCGTGAAATCAAAAAGCGTTAACTTATTCTGCATGACACTGATTTTCATGTCAAACTGTCATCGCACGAGTGGTGTGAGCTGCAAGAGTCTTCCCCAAAGTAGTCCTAAGATTCCTAAATATTCCTGCAGCCCCTGAAGTAGAACATTAAGACAATAAACTTCTGATTGGATTCATCATTTAAACAGATCTGAGATTTAAAATTCAAGTCACATTTATGACAACTCATGGCAAGGTTTTTGCAACCTTCATTGGCTTCATTTCCTGCTGTGTAATTAATATCTATCTTTGGGCTCTTTCCTTGCTCAGTGTGAGGAAGGGTCCCTTAGTGAGCCCTGTGCAGCGTCTGTGGTGGACACAAGTCTGAAACCATGATGGCATCTACTTGAGAGGAGTGACTCCCAGCGTTGACTTTGGTAGCCTCGGGGTGTCTCTGGTTATTTTAACACATATTGTAAAAGTGTAAGAACAAAACTAAGTCTAATTTACCCATTTATAAAAGGTGTATAATACAACTCATTTATGAGGTAAAACATTTTTTGCGTAATAAAATAAGGATGGAAATAAGTGCTTGGGGGACAGTAAAACTGATTTTGGTGAGCAGAGAGGGAATGATTTGGGCGGGATGTTTAGCGTCAGGATCTTGTCATGGATAATAAATTCTCGGCATTGGGTTTCGTTGCATCTCTCTTGGCCGTGGCTTTATTTCAAGCGTCTGGAGCCTGTTGTCTTTCTTTGACAGCCTTGTAAATGTTAAATCAACTCGAAGCCTCCAGGTTTGGGGGCAGTTAGCAAGGACCTGCTTCTACACGAAAAGAGAGCCCCTGAGGCGTTCGTGCTGGTGGCAGCAGGTGAAATACCCTCATGGAACTTGTCTGTCTCTCTCTTTTTTCCTTCCTTCCTTCCTCCCTCCACCTCTCCTTCCTTCCTTCCTTCCTCCCTCCACCTCTTCTTCCTTCCTTCCTCCCTTCCTTCCTTCCCTTTCTCCCTTCTTCCCTCTCTCCCTCCCTTCCTCCCTTCTTTCCAGATGGCTATACTGTAACGTATATAGAGTTATGATGCAACTCTTCCTTTTGGGGGGAAAACTTAGTGAAAGTCTATAAAGAACAGCCTTTTGAAGCATCTGCTTTGGCTCGGGGGGGTGTAACCAGCCTGTGTCCAGACCCCACTGGTCTCACTCAGCCTGTGGGCTTGTACCTCCAGGAACATAGCCTCTCCCCGCTGATCCTGTCCCTGACTGTCTTGGCCAAACTTCCTGAGGAGATGGGCAGCCATGCCCACCCCAGCCCTGCATCTCCGCTGGGAAGGGCACTGCGCGTGTGGCGGACGGCAGCACCTGCAGTATATGGACGTGCTTTTGGAATGCGTCCACGTGCGTTTTCACTTGTACATCAACCCTGTGTCGGGCGGGGAGGATTAAGGAGGTCTTTCTCCTACGTATTTAAAAGTGAGGACGCTGAGGGCAAAGAGATCCTAAGTGAATTGACCTACTGCTGGTCCCCTCCTGGCCTGCTGATAACGTGAGCCATTGGAGGGGCTCCAGGGCCTTCATGACCTCAGATTCCAGCTGCCCATTTTCAAACTGAAGAACTTGAACTCCAGAGAAGTTGTAATTGGTTCAAATTTCCACCTGTGTAGTCTTGTAGCTGGACCTAGGATGGTTTCCTGATAATTCTCCAGAATACAATTTGGAACTCTTGACATGATCCCCCCTTCAGACCACCAGCATCTTGCATTTCATTACGAAGTCAGAACATGTGACATTTTCTCTGTTTCCTGGAGGATGACATTGAAACTCAGAGGAAGAAAGTTGTTTACCACCGTTCGCACATCTCTTTAGTAGCAAATGGCTGAAAAATACAGCTTCTCGATGCTTTGTAGTCCCAAGAATTTTTAGCAATTAGTCAATCTCCCTTTTATAATTAATTGCAATTTGTTTTTCTCTATTAAATACCATTATTATGGTATGGCTTTGAGTATAAAGATGAGAAGGCTTGCTTTAAGGAGGAAGTTGATGCCGCCAATTATTAATCAAAGACCTTTGCGAAGGTTCAGGTATCACAGGATCACAGTGTGGTCGGTAGGCAGGACCCTCTGTGCTCTCGCGGTGGTGCTATGAGCGTTAGTGACTCAATAGCCTGGAGCTCATTAGCATGCTCACTGGACCTACCTGTTGTTTGTTGTCCATGCACCAACAATCTCAGGAAAGTCAGAACATAGAAGCACTAGAGTGGCCGGCTAAAGTCTAGGACACCCAGTTAAATCTGAACTTCAGATACAACTTATGCTGAAAAATTATTCATTGTTTATCTGAAATTCAGTTTAAACGGGGCGTCCTGTATTTTTATTTGCTAAATCTAGCAACTCTAAGAACGACTTTTCTGTCGAACACATTTGTTGTACATTCTTTTCAGTGCATTGTTTCAGATTTACAAAACGTGACTTGTTTTCAGAGACATAGATGTGGGGTTCATTCAGATTGTTTTAAGGACACTTTCCTTAAGAATCTTTGTTCTTTGGGTCCTTTGAGACAGTGCTTTTATCTCGGTGGTTTAGTGTGCCATCCTTTTATAACCTGGCAGAAAGAATTACCTTAGCGAATGTGTTCTTGTAAGTGATCTTACTCTCTGTGCCTGGCGTGCTCGAACCTGACTCTGTCAGCGGCAGCTGGAAGGTGCGGAGTGCCTTCTTCACGACGAGCGTCACTGTGCTGGGCTCTCCGTGTCCTCATAGGTCACAACACGCGGACTAGACCTGGATTTATCCCTGGTTCTGCCACCGAATGGCGGAATGTGTTGGGATCAGCTGTTTACTGTAGCTTCATATTTTACAAAGTAGGATCGTTAATGCCTGCCTCACCAGGCTTAAATACAATGCTACCTTTCCCCCCCAACATCACTAATGTAAACACTTTTCAAAATCCCATAGAGAAATCCAGGAAGAGAAAGAAGGGAGAGCAGAGATCCGTCCCCGGCCACAGAAGCAACGTGCCCGTCAGAACCACCACCCAGGCCTCCTGAATCCCGTCTGATACTTTTTACCCTTACGTTTGATGTGTTTACAGTCATCTATTTCATTTTTATGCATTCGTATGCAATTACATTTAACTTCATATGACAGCAAAACCCAATATGTATGTAAATTAACTTCTGAACACAATATAAACTTCGATTCGGGGAGGAGAGGTCACTTAATGGTTGGTCTCGGGTTGCGCATTACCGTACCCCTGGTCCAGCACGGTGCCTGACACACTCAGGGATCGTTACCTCATAGAAAACTCCATTCTAGAAAAAAAATGGAGCCTTAAAAGTGAATCCAATTAAAATAGAGAAATCTTAGTGGGAAGGTTTTGATTGGCACTTTATGATGAAAAATAGAACCACAGATTATGAAAGTAAATTTATTTTAAATTTAGTAAGATTTAGATTATAATGAAAACTCCATGCTAATTTTTAGAATAAACAATTCATTTTCTGACAAAACTACATCATGAATATCTTTACTTCATGTTTGACTTTTGCAGCAGGATCAAAAAGAGAGTCTTGTTTTTTCCCCAAAATTGTGTTTTTGAATTAGTATTTGAAGACCTCATCAGTTTTTCAAAGGACCTTTCTTAATCTAGAATGTAATTTTTTGAGTAGAATTCTCTTTTCAAGTATCTGTCATGTCTTTAGCCTCGTCGATTCTTCACTTGTTATCTGGTATTCAGTTGGGCATCGCCCTTCATTGTTAGGGGCGTTGTGGAACGTTAGAGCAGTTCTCCAGCGTCACTTCTGTCTACTTCTAGAACTTCTGAATCTTATATGAGAATTTTAATTTCAGTTTGCAGGAGATTTGTATTGTGTAGAGACTGAAGTATTAAGAATGAACGGGAGAGGTCAAAATTAGTCTTCAGAGTAAAGGCCCGCTTGCTTCCTACAGCCACACAGGTCATGCAAGGCAGGAATCCTGAGGGAGAGGTGTGTGAGCCTATTCACTCTTACTTGTGGCTGATTCTAAGTGATTGCTTTGATGTTATGAGAACATATGCCTTCCTATGCACGCGTATAACTACAGGGACTCATAATCAATAATGTGGTCATGAGAAACCCTTTGTCCCCATGATTGGTGGTTAATGAAAATGGTTGATTGAATGACTGAGCATATTAAATCTGCTTTTCCTGTGTCATTTTGAGTTCATCTCCAAGAACATATCTAGAGATAAAACACTTGTGAAACAATTAAATACAGTAATAAGAACACATAACAAAAGACTTTGGAGCACCGGCTCTGTTAAAGACACGTACGAGGCACTGCAGGGAATCTGAGAATAAATCAGCCATGATATTATGAGGCTCACATCAGAGGGATGGTGAGCCCTGATCGCTAAGATGATGTTGGTTTTCTGTAACAGATACACCAGCATTCAGATATTCAGAAGACTGTTGGCCCTTTTGGTGCCGTTATGTTAGGAGCCTTGCTTTATTCACTCTTGTTGAGGACATACTATGGGACAGGCATTTTCTGAGTACAGGGGCTGCAGAGGTGACAAGGTCAGACAAGCAGCTTGGATGGAGTTAAATCTTGTCTGAGGAGACAGACAATAAACCAGCAGACTGGTAAACAAGAAAATACCCAATAGTGAGAATTCAGGTAGCGTGGGGTGGGAACTTGAGGTCTGGAGGCCAGCTTAGGTGGGTGATCAGGGAAGACCTGTCACAGCAGGGGGTGTGGGAGCTGCGACGGGCTGGGTGCCAGGAGAGGAGAGGATTCCAGATGGGCCAGTGAGAGCTTGGCATGCTGGAGCCCCGAGGAGGCCAACGTGGGCGAGGGAGCCAGGGGAGGGGTTTAAAAGAGTGTGGGTTTAAATAAATAAATAAAATAAATAAATAAAAGAGTGTGGGTCTAGTCTCAGTTCAGTGAGAAGCCAAGTAGGGTAGTTAAGATGTTAAGATCTATTTTGTTAAAAGAGTACTCTGGCTGCTGTGTGGAGAATGGATCGACAGGGGCAAGTATAATGTCAGAGAGACCAGAGGGGCTGTGGCCACAGTCCAGCGAGACGTGGGGGTGGGGACCGGGGTGGTAGCACAGGAGACAGACACGAACATTGGAGAGAAGGTTTGGGAGTCTGTTGGCAGGACGGGATCTGGACATGAGAACTGAAGGGAACACGTGTAGAGGAATTCCTCGGTGTTCGGTTTGAGCAACTGAGGTGTATAGTGATGCTGTTTATTATAAGAGAAAACTGGCACAGGGGGGAGATTGGAGCACGGTGACATTAGGAGTCCTGTTTCCACCATTTTCAGTTGTCTGTTTAGACATCCACGTGGAGTTGTCACGGAGGTGGTTTGATTAAAAAGTTTTAAAAACGATCGCCATTTTTGAACAGGAAGAAGGAAGTTGTGGCCAAGCTTTAGGTTTTCTGCTGAAATAGTTAAAAATGCTTATTTTCATATTGGCTTAACAATTTAAGTTACATATACATATTTGAAAGTCACATAAGATATGTTAATGTAGGCATATTGTTTATTTCCTATCTCATATTCTACAACTCAGTTTTGTTCAGAAGCTTCCTGTATTTGACAGCTTCACATGCATTTTTGACATCAATGCTTTGACCTTACTACTGAAATTTCAGGGGGTTATATAAACGTTTTCCAGAGCATGGCACCCTCATTTATAAGTGTTTAAGATGCAACATTATTTTATCAGAGTGTGGTGTTGTCACTGGAAAGTTTGTCCCAGGCCACAGCATGAATTTATAAAATATTAGGACAGTTATGGTTTTAAAAACCTCAGTGCTGTAGGCATATGCTTGTACCTACTATGTCATTTGTAAAAGAGACCTTTAAAAGGCTTTGATAATTTATCCAAAACCTGAAATTATGAGTCATTCTTATATGTGTTACTTTTTTACCCCTTCCATTCTAGACTGGCAACATTACAGAATAATATGTATTTACCAAACAATGCATTGTAGTTCAAACTAAAATAATTAAGGGAACATCCCATAAATGAAAGGCTTAGTAGAGATTCGGGAATAAGGCAGCCTCTTCTCTCCCCCTCTGCGTTCTTCTCTTTTCACTTTATAAATTGTGGAGATTATTCATGTCAGTGTTCCAGTGCCTGCCTCGTGCCCCATTGTGGAAACACGCCATGGTGCATTTAGCCAGCCTTCCATGGGTGGGATGAGGCTGCTGCTTACCTTTGCTGTAACAAACTGTATGACCATAAATACCCTGGTCCTTCCTTTGCCACATGTGTGAAATCCCAGGTACAAAGGATAAATGCATTTTAAAATTTATTACATATTGCCTATTTGCCTTCCAAAGAGGTGATAACAATTTTTACTACAACCACATGACTGTCTAATATCTGTACCCCAACACCCTCCGAAACAGACGTCTTTCTCCTGGCCGTTCGGTGAAACTGATCAGTGTAGTGTTGTAAAGTGGGGATTGCGTGACTCTTATTATAGGCAAATTCTTTTAACCGTCCTCAGTGATAGCAAGTTTTTTTCTTTTGAAGATACATTTTAGTTAAAATTAAAAACAAATGATTTGAATTTTCTTGGGCTGAATTTTTAAGATGAAATATTGCCTACTTTTAAATTTTCTTCCTTTATACCAGGAGCAGATGATCTAGAAGAGATCATTTTTACCATTATTGAATGAGCAGTATTAGGAAATATTTTCGGAAGTCCAAATCTTTCTACACACCAGATCAAATTGTTTCTATTTTCCATGTCTTCTGCTCAGTCTAACCTGTATATAGCAATACAGATAAAGCCATCAAGCTAGCCCAATTTAGATAAATATTTGTTTTTAATTTTTAAATAACTTTACAACAAGTTGTTTTTGAACAACAAATTAGTTTTCGTAGTTAAGTTTTTCTAAAGCTGTTGTCAAATTTAGTGTCTTTAACACAAAGTGATTTTGAGAGACGTAGACTTGATGCTTGATGTACTGTAAACCAGATATCTGAAAATACACATATCTAAGCATCATACTTTATTAAAATGTTCATTGAAACAATTATCCTTTATAGTTTTCACAATAGAAATGTCTTAAGTAAACCATCTTGTTTACATTTTCCATGACAAATTGGATTATTATCTGATCAGCTTACTGTGAAAGGGTTTATAGCAGCTTTCAGGGGCAGCGCCCATCTTTCTTAAATACGTGACACGTGTGCTCTCTGTCCTGCAGAGACATGGTCAATGCATGGTTTGCTGAGAGAGTCCACACCATCCCTGTCTGCAAGGAAGGCTTCCGAGGCCACGCAGAGTCTTGCTCCTGCCCACCGTCGCAGAGCCCCCGCACAGAGAGCAGCGCCCCTGGAACGCCAGCCAGGAAAATCTCAGCCTCCGAATTTGACCGGCCTCTTAGACCGATTGTCATCAAGGATTCTGAGGGCGCCGTGAGTTTCCTCTCTGACTCAGAAAAGAAAGAACAGATGCCTCTGACCCCCCCAAGGTTTGACCATGATGAAGGGGACCAGTGCTCAAGACTCTTGGAATTAGTGAAAGATATTTCTAGCCATTTGGATGTCACTGCATTATGTCACAAAATCTTCTTGCATATCCATGGACTCATCTCCGCTGACCGCTATTCCCTGTTCCTGGTCTGTGAGGACAGCTCCAATGACAAGTTCCTTGTCAGCCGCCTCTTTGATGTGGCAGAAGGTACAACACTGGAAGAAGCTTCCAACAACTGTATCCGCCTGGAATGGAACAAAGGCATCGTGGGGCACGTGGCAGCGTTGGGTGAGCCCTTGAACATCAAAGATGCGTATGAAGTAAGTAGGAACCACTGAACACAGTGGGCGGCTTGGGGAGGGGAACATGAATGGTGGGGCACTGGGCAGTACTGTGAATGGTGGGGAGATTTGAAACGGAGACATAACCTTTGCGTGTTTATTTAAAATTGGAATGTATGATAGGAACTTCTGCACCTTTTAAATGCCAGAGTTTCATCATTGGTGATTGAGTCAAACATATGGGTCTGAGCAGAATCTTTTCTTGTTTTTCTCCCTAATGATACTTTAACATAGCTCATCTCGTAGCTGTCTCCTCTCATCGTTTGGCCTAGTACTGTACATTTTCCTATCCATGTTATCTGCACATGAACTTCAGAGGATTTTACTGAGATTCTAAAATGAGGGGTGCAAAAACTGCCAAAACCCCAAAAAACCCATAGCCTTTTTCTATTCATTCATTCATTCAAAATCATCCTCATTCATTTAAAGTCCTACTAACACCAAAGTCTGATTTTCTTTCTTTCTATCCATTTCATTGAGCAAGTAAATGTATGAGTAACTTTTAAAAATGAGAATTTTTGCTCTAAAATGTTTCAGTCGAAAGATTTGCTATTCCACTTCTACAGTGCAGGTCTTTAATTATGAACTTAAAGATTATACAATAAAACTCTTCAAATTTCACACTTAAAGTGATCCTTTTTATTTATAGTATTACCAGTTTTAAACAGAGCATCTTAATGGAATGACACATGTGTTTATATTTTCTGGCACTTTGAGAGAATTGTTGTGGTAGCTACTTGCTACATCTATATCCTCATAGGTCATAACACTGTACTATACTCTAAAGGTCTGTGGTTGTCCCAGCTCACAGCTCCTCTGTAATTCAAGGTTCGTAGCTGTTTTATTCACCTCTGCATCTCTGGTGCCTAATACAGTGCCTGGCGCACAGTCAAGTCTTAACAAATAAGGATTCGGTGAAAATTATAGTAGATTAAGATAGATAAGAAGCAGAGAAAGCAGATCATGAGAGATGCCGAGGACAGTGTGGTGGGTTCAGGGAAGCAGAAGTTGACAGTTGGTTGGCGAGACGGAGAGGAAGCAGCGCTTGATAATGGACCCTGGACAATAGAGAAGATGTGAATACGTTCAGTTGTGTGGAGGTGGAGGTGTAGAAAAGTTCAAAGAAGAGACAGGGAATTTGGGCCATGGAGCACTTGTGTGGAAGCGTGTGGGTCATAGGCAGCTCAGACGTTGAGGACCTGTGGAAGCAGAGCCTGGAGACAGCTGGGGTCTTGAGTGCCAGGCTGAGGTGTATGCATGTGGTCCAGAGCCAGGAGCAGAACTGAAGATGGTTTCAGAGGGGGACCAGTGGTTTCAGACTGTGCTTTCAAAAGATGAATTTCACGGTGGTCATCAAATGAATTAGAGGGGAAAATGCTAGAAGCTGGGAGGATAGAGGATTTTAATAGGAAGAGGAAGTGAGGACCTGACCAGGACACTGGTCTTAAAGATTGAAAGGAGGGAGTGGAATTCAGATGAAGAAATAGAATCTGCTGGACTCGGCAGCTCATCGGAGATAGAGGTGAGGGCAAAGGGAAGTTGAAGATGGCTGGGGTTTTGAAGGTGGGTGAATGAAGGAATGAATGGATGAAACTGGTAAGGCATCCTGAGAGCAGGGATCCGGGGGCAGATGTGATAGTCCGAGTTCATTAGATCCTGACATAATTTCCAGAATCCATTCTGTACAAGCCATCTATTCAATGTGGATTCTTTGCGGAGCTGTCTCCGTGGCCTCTTTGCGCTCTGTAGTAACGTCACACCATAGCTGACCCCACAGGGGTGTTAAGGACACTGCTGAAGGATTGCTGCCAAATTTGCAGAATTCCCTTCCTGTCTTAGGTGACAGCTGGGTTTCCACTTGTCAATGGCCCTGTCATCCCAAGTTCAGTAGGATCATAAATATGCTTCGGCTACACCGAGAACGCCTTCCTTTGTCCACGTGGCCTAAGTTTCTCCAGCCCAGAGAAGTCTTTCCCTTACATGCACTGTGTTTATTCTGCTTACCATCTTCAGGGGTTTGACAGTGTAGTGTTTGTTTTGCAGTTGGTAGTGATTTAATTCTTGCCCTGCGGCCTCACAGAGGCCGTGTCCTTGACTTTGGGTGCTCCCAGCTGCAGCCTCTGAGCCTGCGATGTCTGTGTGCCCACTCCACCCTTGGTGTCCATGATCTGTGTGTGTAGTGGCCTCGCAGAAGTGTTACTCATGCCCCGGGAATTTCATTAGGAGCTGTGGGATTGGCCTGCGACATATAATTTGCATTGGTATTAGCAGTGGGAGTCAGCCCCAACCAAGAATTTGAATAAACACATTACCATCTCATAGCCTTTTGTGAAAGTAGTCATAATCTGAAAATACATCCTCCTGTTTTTTGAGTCCTATCTCTTCAAACATGCATCGGTAAGAATGACACCTTGTAGCAATACTTCTTAAGCTTATTTGACCACAGAACACTTTCAGAGTGTATAATGTAGCATTGGAAAACCAAAGTGGCCATGACATGTAATCATGCTCGAATTGAAGCTAAGAATAAAAAAGGAGTCTCACAGATAAATTAACTGTAAGCAAGAGTCACCATTTGATTTGATATTTAAAACTTTGTAACAGAATGATAAAAATTGGAGAATTCAACTATTTTATTATAATAAGATGACACATTCATATATTTGAAACATTAAGATAAGACCTCCAACTTAGACCAGCCATGCTGAGTGCCATCCTGGACCCCCATGAAGGGGTTCCTCGGGGAGCGCTGCCCAGGTACTGACATTTGGTCATATGTCATCTCCTGAGTCAGCCCATTGTTCATGCAGCTTTCTTGAATGTGGCACAGGGCTTATTGATAATGAGATATTAAGACATAATAACCAGAACAGCAATATAAATGTGTTTGGTGTTTTCCTTGTATATGAAAACTAGATATCACCCAATATCTGTATTGGGTTGTGTGTTAGGGTTCTTCAGAGAAACAGAACCAATAGCAGATATATATATATATATATATATATATATATATATATATATATATATATATATATATATATATATGGGTTATATATATATGGGTTATATATATATGGATTTTATATATATATATACATATGGATGGATTATATATATGTATGGATTATCTATATATATGGGTTATCTATAGATATATAGATATATCAGAAGAGATTTATTATAGGAATTAGCTCACTTGGTTACAGAGGCCAAGAACTGCCTGCCATCTGCAAGCTGGAGCACCAGGAAAGCTAGTGGTATAATTCAGAGTCCAAAGGCCTGAGACTCGAGGGCCACTGGTGCATGCCTGGTCTGGGTCTGAGCCTGAAAACCTGCGAACCAGGAGCTCCGAGAGACGGCAGGAGGGCAGGAGAAGATGGATGTCTCAGCTCAGGCAGACAGCGGATTCACACTTCTCTGCCTTTTTGTTCTCTTCAGGCCCTTAGCGGATCGGACAATGCCCCGCTCACTGGTGGAGATCTGCATCACTCAGTCCACAGACACACCCAGAAAGAGTGTTTGACCAGCTGTCTGGGCATCCCTGAGCCCAGTCAAGTTGACACATACAATTAAGGAGCACAGATTGCCTGGAACCCCTAGTTCCATGTCCTATGGGAGCCACAAGCCTCCCTAAGAGTTCCTATGCCAAAGGACTCGCATTGTCAGAACACCCTTCTGTCTGCCAGGTCAACTGGAACATAAAACTGGGGCTCCTCTGCCTCCCCAGGGCAGCCACTCCACGTGTGCCCTGATTTCTAGGGGGAAGACGTGGCGGGTCTTAGGAGAGGGTGGCACTGCCACTCATGTGGCCGTCGCCGAATAGCTGCTCTTCCTCCACCCCCACTCCATGCCTCCCTTTTCATTCCTTCTCCGGATAAATAAATCGTCACCATCTCTCACCTTGCAGACCTCACTGTCTACGTATTTATCAGGGTATTTTCCTCTAGAAATACGAGTTCTCTCAAATGTTTTTCTGATGAATAAAATTATTTCCAAAATGAATTGTACAAGAAAAAAATAACACAAATATTTTAATTTTGATAAATCTCCCAATCTGTCATGACATAATTGTGCCCCAGGGAACACGGTTTGGGAACTGCTATAGCTGTCTTTGTTCACTGTTCTAATCATCTTTAGGCATTGTCTTAAAAATGCCACTCTGTGGAAGAAAACCATCCTATAATTTGGCAAGCCTGCTGTGTTGTTTCATTCCTTGTTGTTGTTTTCTGTTATTTTTATATAACTTCAAACTTAGAGAAAAATTGCAAGACTCGTACAAGAAGCTTCCATGTACCCATTACCCAAAGTCTCCAGTTGTTTATGTTTTGCCCCATTTTCTTTATAATTTTCTCTTTTTCTATACGTAAGGCATATAACTATAAGCATATTATTTTTCCTGAACTATTTAGTAAGTTGGAGGCATTTTTACTAAATATTTCAGTGTATATTTTCCAACAAGCACATTCTCTTATGCCATTGTAACAATATATCAAAATCAGGAAATTTTATGATACAATACTATTATCTAACAGTCTATAGTCAGATTTGGTCAGTTGTCTTATTAATGTCTTTTATAGTTATTTTTTCCCTCTGATGAGAGATCTAAGCCCAGACCGCATCTGGCGCATAACTTGTCGTATCTCTTTAGCCTCCATTAAATATGGAGTAGTTTCTCAGTGTTTACCCTTCTTGATGTGTGTTTTACAAGAATAGAGGCCGGTTATTTTGTAGAATGGCCTTCCTCAATAGATTCCGTCTAGGGCATAGTCCTTCCTGTCAAGGCCTCGCCTCTCTGTCTCGGCTGAATGCCCGAGGTGCTCAGGGAGGTCAGGTTCCTCTGGCTGGGCTGTGACCCTTTCCCTACCTGCTGTCAGCATCCTGCTGCAGCCTTCAGCAGCCATGTTTGCTCTTAGAGCCTGGTCCTGTGCATGTCTGAACAGAATAGACACTGCGTTTCTGCCATCCCTCCTTTAAACCCCTCTCTTCAACCCCCCAACAGAGTCTTGCAAATTCCAGCCACTCTAGGAGCCCCAAATTCTTTTCAGCACCATTTGGAGCTGTCGCTCCACTTGGGTACCACCTGCCTTCCCCCCCGGCAAGAAAGTGCCCCCCCGAGAAGGAAGACCAAGTAACGCATATACATTTCCCGTCTTCGGGGTCTGTGGTGTAGCGCCTCACACATAAGATCTAGTCTTATGTTTTCAGCAGGAGGGCAAGTGGGTGCCAGCTGCTTTATTAAGACAAGTGATATCCAAGGCTTGTGTTTTTCACACTGGCCTGCTCTCATATAGGAAAAGGAATGAGCACAATCGTAGCAGTGCTCCATTTTCCCCTTGGCGCTCGCTTCCTGGACCTGGCGGGGTTAGCCGTTCTCTGTGTGTGTTGCCTTTGCACTGAAAGCATTTTTAAGGTAAAATTCTGTGAGATTCTGAAGTTCACCTGCAGTGAATCTGAAGCGTGCATTACTCCCACCTCCTCAGTGAACAGTGAGATCCAGGACTGCTGTTGACTCTAACGTCTGGCGTGCACCCAAAGCTGCGAAAGGCCTACTAACTCCAGACAGTCAAACTCTGTGGCCTTGAGTAGATCGCTGGGTTTACTCCTCTTTACAAATCGGACTTGTAATTAAAAATGTTCATTAACAAAATAATTGCCAAGGATGCATTTTTATTCATAATTTGATATTAGCTTGTGGAATAATTCACTATATAAGTTAATTATTTTTTACTTCTTTAATTCATCCATGTCCGTATCCTGTCCACTTTCATTAGATACTTTGCAATATAGTATGTTATTTAAGAACTATTTCTTAGAAACATTCAGTCAAGGTTTTGTGTGTGTGTTTCCATATAGCTTGAAGCATATTTGCAGAAAAAGCAAAAATACAGTAGTGTTTATAATATAAAATATTTATACTGATTTTCCACCATTTTATAACTTTTCTTTAGAGATTGTCTCTAATGCCAAGTTTGGCTCTCTTAGGGGAAAATTGGCCTCATTTCTGACCCCAATTGAGTGAATCTAGTGTAATCATTTACTTCATTCACAGCCTTGGCTTTGCATGACTTTAGACTAATTAAAAAAAAAGAAAGAAAGAAAGAAAGAAATGACCTTCAAAGATGAGGATTTTCCAGTGTGGCTATTCCATATTCTCTAAAGGGAATTCCAAAAGCAGCATTTTGAGAGCAGTGGTGCTATTATTAGGTTGAGCATGTAACTTCCCATGGCCACTGCTTTGAAAGGAACAGCACTCATTGAAATATTTATGTTCTGGTATGTTTGTTTCCATCCTAATCTTATCCCATACTGTAGTATCTGTCCGTTTC
The DNA here is from genome assembly GCF_001890085.2 of Hipposideros armiger. NCBI lineage: Eukaryota > Metazoa > Chordata > Mammalia > Chiroptera > Hipposideridae > Hipposideros > Hipposideros armiger. The sequence continues at coordinate 8,079,284 of NW_017731351.1, forward strand.
CTCTAGTAAACACCCCTCCCCTCCCCCACACCAACTTACCAGATATGCTTTAAATGGTAATAAGCTAAAAATGATCACATTTGATAACTAGGATGCCATTTGTTAATGAATTCCTTCATTTATTTAACAAATGGCTTTTAATTCTGATAGGAATATTGAGAACACACTAATGAATGAAGAAAAAACCCCTACTGGGGTTTACAGCCTAACTTGAATCCGGCCTACAGTTCAATGGGCAGTGGCCTGCACCTTTCTTTCTTAAACCCCCGTTGAGAACTCTTACACCTCTCAAAGTCCTTTGTGGCTACTAGATGTGCATGGTGTACTTTGTAAAATGGGAAAGGCATTCAGAGATTAGGGGTGGTTTACAGTCTGATTGAGGCCATACAGAAAAGATGAGATTTCAATGCTTATGAACACCTAAGACAGAAGAACAGAATCCTGACGAAATACATGAACAATCACAGGGGAAGTGGAGTCAGTATTGGAATGGTCGTTTTGGAGGTAAGAGGTTTTATAGGAAACGTTTCCGAGCAGAGATGCTTTTCTTCTGGGTGGCACAGCAGAGCCAGGCAGTGAGGTGGGAGCAGGCTAACTGTATTACAGAGGTGAAGTGCTACTTTTTCCAGAATTCAAGCAAGGCTATGGAAACCGGTCAGTATTTCGAATTCCCTTTATTTCTGGGCATTTGTTTGAGTCTGTATTTTTTAAGCTCGCATAAACCCTCGCTTCTAAAAAATCTAAATTTATCTTTGTCAGAGATGATATGTACTTGCATGATTTGTTGCCTTTTACAACCATAAAATTGTTATTCAGAGCAACAAGGTAAGTCGAAGGTTAGATTTCTCTAATCTTATAAATCAGAAAAATCAAATCAGTCTTTGAACAGGTCAGTCATGAAATTGAATTTCTTTTTCCTTACCAGGATCCCCGATTCAATGCAGAGGTTGACCAAATTACAGGCTACAGGACACAAAGCATTCTTTGTATGCCAATTAAGAATCACAGGGAAGAGGTAAGCCCATTTTCCATTTCACAAAAGGTCATCTGGAAGCATTTTTCTTTTTGAAAAAAAATTACTTTGCGCACTTATGAAATGATACTACAGTGACAAGTTAACTGTAAAGTGCTCGGATGTTCTGTTTGATATATTCTTTTTTAGACTTTAGTTATAGGGTTGAATCCTGCTAGAGACTTTCCTGTGACTTAGAAATTACTTTCAGACATTGCATTTCCTTATCCTCCCACTCCCCTTGGGGCCTTTTTCTATCCAAGATATATGATTGTTGTTGTGGTTCTTATCAATTTATTTCACATTATATTTTAAGTTTGTCTGAATAATGTTCCTTTCATAAATGGTTATCTAATTGCAATGATCATCACCTGATTTTTTTTTTTCGGATTCAAAGAGAGGTTTTGAAAACAACGGAAATTGTAGCTAATCCCAAGTAAATATCATTGTACAGATATGATAAGCAAATGAAAATATCTTGGTTTATGCTTCACCTAACTAGAAGGTTTGGATTCTGTTAGTACTGAATTCCCTTTCATTTTATACTTATTTAAAAAAATAAAGTTAATAAATTATCAATTAAGCTGAGTGTTCTCAACTCTGGCTACACATTACAGTCAAGTGAGGAACTTCTAAAATATTACCAATTAAATCAGAATATTCTAAGGGCAGGGTCTGGATACTGATACATTTTTAAAGCTCCCCATGTAATTCCAAAGTATAGCCAGGGTTGCAAACCACTACTCTAAGTGGAAGTCAATATTGGGTCGACAGGAAAGTCATGACGCATTTTTGCATTGAAAAACATAGAAAAATACATCATGACTTTCCCGATGACCCAACAGATGGGAAGAGCCCACATTAGTGGTTCTCACTTTGGCAGCACATCACCGTCACTTGGGGAGTGTTTAGAAAGTCTGATGCCCAGGCTTCACCTTAAATGGGCTCTCTGGGGTTGGGACCCAGGCATCAGTATGGTGATTATAACATGTGGTTAAGCTTGAGAACCACGGCCAGGCGTACGAGCAACACTTTGATGCATCTACTTGATTATATTCAAATCCTGACATATTTCCTTTCTCTTCTCCACTGGGTCCATTACCAAGTCCCATTGATTTTTTCCTGTTAGAGTGTTTCTCATTTCAATTCCTTTCTTTTCATTCCTGCTGCCTGCATGATAATTCAGATCTCGAAGTAATGCCTGAACTTGTAAAATATTCTTGTAAGGGGTTTCTATGCTTGCAGTCACTCTCCCTTCAGTCCACCCTGCATAGGCCCGGGGAATTTCCCCAAAACACAGCTTTCTAAATCAGTGCTCCTAAAACATGAGCGGGCATCTGAGCCACATGGGGATTTCGTTAAAATGCGGATTCTGAATTCAGCAGGCCTAGGTGGGCCCTGAGAATCTTTCTAACAGGCACCAAAGTTGATGGTGACGTCCGGGTCTGCAGGTCACATTTGATGAACAGGATTCTTGGTCAGTCACTTCTCACTAGTCTAATTTTTCAGTGACGTAGAGTTGCAACATGGTTTCTTAAGAGGGGAGTTATAGCCTCAGTTACTAAAAATATCTGCAGCTAAAACATGAATACGAGATTGATTAATTAATTATGTGAATGAATAAATAAAATTGAAAAGGCCATGCATGGACTAATGATGATAATGTTATTAACTGGATTGCCAAAAACAGCAAATAAAAAGCATGTCCCATGCAATATTTGGGACATAGTTATACTACAAAAGTATTTGTTGTTCATCTGAAATTAAATTTGACTAGACGTCCGGTATTTTATCAGGAAGTCCACGTTATGGAGACAGTGTTCAGATTTTACCTACTACACATGCTTTAAAATTGTGGCCCCAAACCAGCTTTGTACCGGCCAGGCGACTCAGCCTGTCGCGCTCTGGTTGAATTTCTCTTTCTAAATAATGCAAACCATCTCTCCAAGAGTGGGGGTTGAGGGGACCCTGTGAGAATGTGCACCAGTGTCACCGGGGAAGCGAGTGGACAGCCCTTCTGGGAGAGAGCATCCTCCGGAGTCACATGTTCTCTTTGGGTGACTACCTGTGGGGATGGTTTAAGCAACAACAGTAGAAACCCCAGCTGTACTGCGGCATAACTTACACACAGTACAAGCCACCCATTTTAAGGAGACAATTTGATGAGTTTTGACAAATGTGTATGTAACATTACAGTCTTGTAACCACCAGTATAATCAGGATATAGAACGTTTGTCACCTCAGATATTTCCCTGTACGCTTTGAAATTGGTCTCCCCTGCCCCTGTCTCAACTCCCAGCACCTGACACTCATCAGCCTGCTTTTGTCACTATTGTTTTGCCTTTTCTAGAATGTCATATGAATGGGATCCTCCAGTATGTCGTCTCGTATGTCTGGCTTTCACTTAGCATAATGCTGAGAGATTCATCCACGTTGCCGCACCATCAGTGGTTTGTTCCTTTCTATTGCTGAGTGACTTAGTCCGTGAAATGGATACACCACAATTTGATTATCCAATCCTCAGTTGATAGACATTTGAGTTTCCAGTTTTTCACTATTGTGGAAAGAGCCGCTGTCGATGTTTGCATACAGGTTGTTATAGGCACATAATGTTCTCATTTCTCTTGGGTAAATACAGTTGTCCCTTGAGCAACATGGGGTTAGGGCCACTGACCCTACACAGTCGAAAATAAATCCACATATAACTTTTGACTCCCTATAAACGTAACTACTAATAGCCTACTGTTGACCAGAAGGAAGACTAAGGATGACATAAACAGTCCATTAACACATGTTTGTATGTATGTTATATATATATATATTACATACCATATTCTTACAGTAAAGTAAGCTAGAGAAAAGAAAATGTTAAGAAAATTATAACATTCATCTGCAAGTTTTTTCAAATTGTTGCAAATCTCCAAAATTTTCTCGAATACATTTATTGAAAACAATCCACATATAAGTGGACACATGTAGTTCAAACCTGTGTCGTTCGGGGAGGGGGGGTTTCTAGGTCACATGGTAGGTGTACGTTTAATTTTATAAAAAAGTTCAAGCTCTTTCCAGAAGTGGCTGTACCATGTGCACTCTTACCAGCAACTTGTGCGTTCCAGTTGCTTCACATCCTTGTCAACACTTGGCATTATCAGCTTTTAAAATTTTAGCCATTCTAGTGGGGATGATTTAAATTTGGTTACATGAATATATAACCCCACTCTCAGCCAAGGGCCATCGGGTCACTTAGAGATCTGATTAAAGTGGGGTCAGCCACAGGTCCCCAGATTGTGATTGTCCAGAACTCTCCGAGTGTCCTCAAGTTTGTTTGCTCCACATCCTCTCTGCTGTTTCTGTTTTGCCCTGTGATGACGTGATATGAAGCCTGTGCTCTTCACTGGTTTCCACAGACATTCATTCACACCAAGCATTTCATGAAATAAGAAACCGTTAGTAACTTCACTGTAGACTCAGATCTTTTGCCAAAGGGAAGATTTCCGCATGCAGCTTTTAAATATCTCGCTGACCCCCCTCATTCTCTATCCGGTCCCCCTGTTCCCTCTTCTCCCACAGTCACACCACCCAGTTCGAAATTATCTCCTGTGAGAATTACTTCTTGAGAGAAAGGGAACAAAGAGAAATAGTCCGAGGACATACTGTCAGCTTGGCTATTGCCGTATAAAAAAGTAATTTGACAGACCAAGAAGCAAGGCCTCTAAGAAGAAGCAATATATGACTTCCAGAGTTATCTTTAAATTTATAGCTGCATAAACACACTCAGGGCAGTTTTGCTTATGGGTACACACAAAAGAACTCTTTCTCTCACCAAGCTTTTGAAGTCAAAATGGAGAGTCACGATAAGGCTTCTGGGAGTACTGGTGAAGGTTTTTGCTCCGGGCTTGCATCGTATCTTCACCACTTTCTTGGTATTAGCTGATAATCCCTTTGACCTTCAGTTTCCGCATCTGCAAAATGGGGCTTCTAAAGGGACTTAGCTCAGAGGGTTGTGAAGATTAAATGCATTTCTGCATGCAAAGGGCCTAACATCGTTCCTGGCACACTGGAAGTGATCAATAAATGTCAGTTGTTATGTGTTGAAAGGAGACAGAACTAACAGAGCTTTTTAGAGAGACAAGGAATGATAAATTTGTATGAATAGGCCATCAGCCACAGACTAATCAGCCAGCTGGGTTCACAAAACAACCAGCACAGTTCCTGACTTAACTGGCCTATGACCTTCTGACAAACTTGAAAGAAAAATGCTTTCACTGTTTTAACTCATAAATGTGTCAAAATGAATTTGGTGTCGTCTCTGTGTTAGTCCAACTGTATTGAGTAAGCCAACACTGATTGCAACTCATTACCAAGGAACCTAAAAGGAAATGTGCATATTGACCGTTTACTGAGTGTTTACAAGATATCCTGGTACCTTTGAGTGACCTCGCTTTCTTCAGACATAGGCACCGACTCTGAAAAGCTGCTTGAATGGAGCAGTTGAATACTCAATATATGAGAGCCTGAACTGTAACAGTCCAGAAAATTCAGGGAGATTTTTTAAGAGTTAGTAAAATGTACACGCATAATCTCATTTGCCTCGTCTTCTTGTGAAGTATTTCAACTAGTGAAAATTTTTAGGAGTCCTTTTCATTAATGTTACAGTCTTACGTGTGGTAGATACATAGCAAGACCTTTTTTTTTTTTCTTTTTTTTAGCTGAGCCATCCTGCTACCTGTTGGCAGCTCAGCGGCTGCTCAGCTCGGGCTGGACTCGAACCGCTGTTGCTCAGAGCTCAAACTCTTGAGCGAGCTCTTAACCAACTGAGCCACTCGGCTGGCCCTTATAGCAAGACCTTTTTGAGAAGTCAGGATCCTAGATATTCCTAAACTTCTGTGACAGAAGTATGTTTTTTAAAAATTGTAAAACATAAGTTTTTGCAATCTTCCCTTCTCCCTCCACCCAGCTAAGGGAATGGGGTTAATGGGGCAAGTGGCAGGGGGGAAAACTGGAGAAGCTTGAGAAAGCTAACCTGATTTATTTTGGAAACATCCAAGAGCTATTGGTGAGCTAGTCCTGGCTGGGTGTGAAGAGTAGGGTGTCGGCTTGGGCAGGGACTGCTGATCCTGTGGGAAATGTCCTAGGACCTGGCATGTATTAATTCACTTAGTCTTCATCACAACCATAGGAGGGAGTCAGTATCTATCCCCACTTAACAGATGAGGAAACGGATGTGGAGCATTTGGGGAGCTCACCCAAAGTCACACAACTAAAACCTGGCGAAGCTGAGGTTCACGCCTGGGCAGCCTGACTACAGGTCATGACATGGGAAGGAGGGGTTCTCAAAACGCTGCTGTGGACGATGACCTTCTCCACTCCTGACGTGTCTCATGGGGCTCCTTGCGGGAGCAGAGCGTGACGGCGGAAACGAGGAGACCTGCTGTGCTCTGCTGGCTCTTCAGAAGTAGGTGTGTAAACCACTCTGTACACAGACTCTTTGTAAAATGGAAAAAAAAAAAGTGAGAGAGCAAAAGGGATCAGAGTCACATCCTCTGTGGTGTCCCCAGAGCACTCCACCTGGTGACCGAGAAGAAGTTCTTACCAGGCATAAAAGAGTTACAGGAGCCTGTGTCCCATTAATCTGGGCCAGTATCTTGGGAAAGAACCATGACACACACACGAGCGTAATGAAAACAATTTGCAGCAAGCGTGTGACTTGAGGGCCGCTGTTAAATGTCCTTCCTGCTTAATGCTGGATTGTTTGGACGTGGGCAATTGGGGCCGGTTTTGCTTTTGTCACTTGCACTCGTTATTTGTGTAACCAGACAATTCTTTTATGTTCAGTAAAGAAGTGCAGGGAAACCAGCTCCTTCTCTGGCTGAGATGACCTATTTCTGAAACGCCCTCCCTGAAGCCTTGCTCATTATGACTCGGGAGAGATGAGAGTCCTTTTTTATTTATAGGGTCTGCACCAGTGAAGCGGAAGGCGGAACACCGTGGACAGTTCTTACGGATGTGAGCCCCAGATTATACCCAGTGATGTCTTTCAGGCTGCGCCGAAACACCTGTTTGTCTTGGTTGAATGTCAACTCCAGTTATTAAATAGAAACCTAATTTGGAATCAGAGCTCTTTTCCTCCTCTCTATTTTTATTTTAGCATCTCAATTTTACTTTATCATACTTGATGATATACTTCTTCAGTGCAAATATAACAGGATTTATGATAAAAATTTTTTAAATGAATAAAGGCCCGTTTTAGCTAAATATCTAATTATTTATATCTTCCTTTAAAAACCTGAAAAATTTCAAGAAATATCAGCTAATTTTTATGATATTTTTATGAGATAAATACTTGGATGAATCAAAGAGATTTAATGCCTGCCGAAGATCACAAAATAAAGCATTAATGGAATCAAGTGTAATTCCAACTGTAATATACAAGAGCAAATGTTTCCTAGAATTTAAACTACATGACTTTATCTGCTCGTTTTAAAAGATTCTCATTCTCAACCCCCTACCCCTACCCCCAGCCCCTGAACTATCTTGTTTGGACAAGTGATTATTGAATCACCGGGCTATGTAGAGCACTGGTCTTGGCAGTGAGGCAGTGAAAAACACAGAGCAAGGAAGGTACTCGCTTTGAAACTGTTTTCAGTTGTCGAGGTAGGACACATGTCACATCAGTGCGATGCTCAGCACGCAAGTTCAAAGGAAAGGCTGTGGATGTGGGGAGCGAGAGAACTCACAGAGGAAGGATGAAAGCTGTGGTTCTACGCAGCAGGGCCCTGCTCTGTTTACCCCACAGCCTGAGAGTGGACGTGGGAGGGGCCGGCCTTCGTGCGCAGGCGCACGCAGGGTGGGTGCTGGCCTGTGATGGATCTGGCGCTCCCAGAACCGGCGGGGCCTTCCTTCAATTTGACAAGTAAGCTTGGAACAGATAAACGTTACGGCTTTATGCATGATCCTTCAGTTCTAGGTCGGACTAGGTGAAACTGTAGCTACAAAAATGAGCAGCATTTGCTTGCAGACTGTCACTTGATCTGGAGCTGTTTTAAAAGAATTGGCCCGCTGTGAAGTGTTCATTGCGTGTGTTCCCCTGTGATGCTCTTTCTTGTAGCTTTGTTTCAGAAACAAAACAAAAGTCCTAGCCGAGTTTCTGCTTGTTCTGGACTGGATGTCATGAGGCTGGTGATCTCTCCTTTTTCCTTTCCCACGTTGCCCTTTAGTAATAAACAAGTGTACTGTACCAAGAAGAAGGCGGTACCCACTTTTCTGAGGGAAGGCATTTTCGTAAGAGCAGAAGATGAGAAACGCTGTGCTAATGGGTTACATCCCCGAGGCTTCCTTCTGAGCCGGCAGAAGAAGGAAGGGTGAATGGAGGCGTGAGACTGAAGGTTACATTAATGGCAGCCCGTTGACCCCAGTCTTACGGCGAATGCTCAGAAAATTGGGTTCAGACCGAAGGCTGTGTTTTACGCAGTGTGATGTCTATCTTCCTGGGTACTTTCAGGGAAACCATTTCGGCGCTTGTTGGGATGCACTGCGTTTTTAATTTAATGGATCATTTAGACATTTAATTTTGAGAAGTTGTACACGGGCCCTAAATAACGATATTAGAGGTCTGGAACCAGTTGCAGATCAGCATAAGCAACTTATTTGTATAACAACTGATCCAGAGCCCCGTAATGAGACACTTGGATGGAGTTTGAGTGTGAAATACTTTCCATGCATTCTTAGAGAGGGAAGGGGGTTGTCAATGAAATTGCTATTCTTCATAGGTACATGTACAAACATCTGTATTCATCTATGAAGAGCCACGATAACATAGGTAAAGTGCTTTATAAACTGTTAAGTACTCTGCATTTCTTCTTATCAAATCCTCACCTAAACACCCCACTTATTCCTCTTCTAATGTAGAGTGCAAATTAATATTCCAGGCTTGATTCAAGAACGAGAGGTGATGATGATCTTATAACATTTTTGAGTCTATATTTTCCTTTTTTTTTTTCTCATCACTTTTGGCAGTGAAATAAAATGAAAATGACCTGGATTTAGAATTTCCAGATCTCTTTGTGTATCACAAATTGTTTGGCGAGCATGAGCACTATGTTAGCGATCTCTTGCAGCCTAACACCCTAAGCCTAGTGATTTTGAATAACAGACGTTTACAGGTTCAGTAATTCCAGCGGGCATGGCAGGCCGGTGGTTCTAGCCCAGGCTCCCTGCAGAGGCCTCACTGGGAACATGGGCAGGTGTTTGGTTCCAGCCTGGGCGTCCCCTTCCACGGGGCTCAGTCCGTGCCGTGGGCAGCAGGCCTCAGTTTCTTGCCACGTGGGCCTGTCCATCAGTAGCTCAGTGTCATCACCGCGCGGCAGAGAGCGACCAAGGAGGAGGCAGCGGCGCCTGTGTGACCAAGTCTCCAGAGTTGGGCACCTTCAGAGCACGGGGTTCTGCTCCTTAGCGACAGCCATCAGTTCCCGCCCACATTCGGGGGGCGGGGCATGAGGGGAGGCTCAGAGAATTTGCGGAGCTAGTTTGACACCACCAGAGGGACGGAATACATTTTATGGCTTTGTTCTCTTTCCTTCAAAATGGGCAGATGATAGAAGAAGAATTCTGGTTATTAATTAAAAATATTTAAAAATTATTTCTCCATCTTTCATGTGCTGGAAAATAATAGGAGCTACGCGAGGCCGCATGGGTTGGGTTTACCAATGGGTGGCGGGTCGGTGTGTGCTGTGCCAGACTGGTCTGCAACACAGGGAAAAGGGGAAGTGGAGAATTAAAGGAGGAAGAGTGAGGAGAAAGAGGAGGTGCCTGCCTCTTGGGCTGCGGCAAACGATTGAGGCACTAAAGGGCTTCTCAAATGTTCTGTCATAATTTCTGGCCTCCATGAGATCTCTGTTTGCACGTAAGTTAAGTCCTTTGCTTCGTAGCGTCCACAGGAAATGCTCTCTGCTATGTCCTTACTACGTCTCTGCTCCATTGTTTCTGCGCCGTCCATGGGTCTGGAGCAGACGGACTGACCAGGGCTTTGGCTCAGTGTCTGCTTATAAACTGGAAGGAGGGAGAAGTTAGGGAACGTTTGCTATTCTTTAGAGATCTGTGTGGCCACAGCATTAGGGAGGAAGAGCTTTCTTTGTTTAATATCTAGCCCAGGGCCACATAATTTGACACCTGACAGATTTTGGTAATTCAGTACTTTTCACATTTGCTCACACATGGAGAAGGTACCATGTCTAAACGCCGGGAAGGCGGTAAGGAGGCTTTGGCCATAACCCAGAGTGGAGGTGGACCCAGGCTGAGGCCCAGCGAGCCAGGGGAGTGGGTCTGTTTCTGTTTGGGAGCGTGAAGGATTGATTTGATGGAGGAGTAAGTAACAGGAAGGATCTAGAGAACATTCTACGTTGTTTAGATAGGCTGCACTAGGGGAGAGCTGGGGCAGCCCCTAAAATAAAACATGGAGCAGAGAGAGTTGGTTTATGGGGAGCAGAACAACTAGCCCCTTTTTTTTGGCCATGTTTTACTGATACCTTCTCCTCAAACCTCAGTGCTGCTCCCCTGTCCCCACTTGCAGCTGATGGCCTTCTTACTAGTTCAGTGGAAGCAACGCCACTGGGAGAACTCTCCCACAGGAGGCCTTCTCCTGGCTCTTTCCCTCGCTCCTGCCTCCGAGTCCGTGTGCTCCGGTTTCCCTTTACTTCTCAGGACGAGCCGTCCCTGAAATAGCAAAGGTCAGCCTTGAACCTGTGCACCAGGTCTCAGCCCATTTCGCCTGCTCACAGACACAGCTCAGTACCTCCCCTCTCATGTCCAGATCATTAAGACTTCCCCCTCCACCAAACTGCTTCATCAGCCTACAAATAACGCGGTGATTTCTACCACCCAAAGACAAAAATAAACACCCACTGGCCTGCACACATCCTTTCACAGGCTCCCCGTTGCTGTGCTCACCATCGGAGCAAACTGTCCTCAGCCGCATTTCCTTCATCCCATGTCTCAGGAACACCCCCACCCCAGCCTTCAGCCTCAGCACTCCTGGGGAGGACCCGTGACTTCTGCTGGGCAGGAGCTAGTGACTGTCTCCTGGTCCTCACCTGCCGGCCTGGCAGGAGCATGCGGCATTGCTGGTGGCCTCTCACTCTTACATTGGCACAATACTGCTTCTCCAGTGAGGCCCATGTGTTCAGCTCTCACTTGATTTCCATACCAAATGTGTCTTCTTTAATATTTATTAATGGCTGTACCTGAAAAGCCACCAAACAATTCTTTCATTATTTTAGTTTTTGAAAGCGCAAATTGTGGTCTGGAATAATACAATAATAAAATCTAAAGTCGCAAACAATGAATTCAAGTACAATTAATGACTATATTATCTGGCACAGCTGTGTGGAGGAGGGCATGTCTTTTGTGCTGGTAACACCTACACCTAGGGATCTGCTAGTGAGACAGATGTCTGCACCTGAGCTTTCGTATGTGATTATCTTTTCAGGCTCATCCATTTGGAGGAAAAAAAAACACTTAGACAAAGTTATGTTTTGGCTGTGATGACATAATAGACTATATCCTTATGTGAAGAACTTGCTGTCAACAAATTATAAATGCATGTGTGCGTGCACACATGCACACCCACACTTTTTTTCTCCGGGTCCTTTAGGCTAAATGATGGGGTGTCTAGCTTCTTCTCGTGGCTGTGATGCAGTTAGCTGGACCTGTGGAGGCGGCAAGAGCAGTGATCTGAACAGTCAGTTCACCTCTAGCGAAGCTGTTCTCTCAGCCCCTTTGACGCCAACTGTAGTTTGTAAATGCGATTCAGCCGACTCCGTGTTTCCAAGCACGGAACTTGCCTTTGGCCGCTTTGCTGTGTTATTTCCCTTCTGTTTGTATTAGCAGCACACACACACACACCTGCCCCAGAATTGTGAGGAGCTTTATTAGCCCAGCATCTTCTAGGCTGTAGAGACGTGGCCCTGACCTAAGTGCAGGCCGTGCTGGAACAAACTCGGTCCTGGTTTCACACAGTCCAAGTCCAACACCAGGGCCCAGGGTGAGCCCGTGCTGTGCAGGCCAGCACCTGGCAGAATCCAGGACGCCACCCTGAAAACAAATCTCAGTTATTAAGTAGATCCAAGGCTCCCAAGTCATTTTTGGCATCATCGTGTGCGAAGGTGGGAAACACAGTGGTAGAATTATTCTGATACAAAGTCCAGTTTGTACAGTATATACTCAATATACAGTTTTTGTGTTGTTGGTTTTTGGACTTATTCCCAATTAGGCAGAGAGACAAGAGTTTGAAAGAAAGAGTTCTGACTTTGTAGCAGAAAGGGCTTGGTGTTATATGCTGGCTTCTGATCGTGACTCTTTGTGCAAGTTTCTTCACCTCTCTGTGCCTTAGGTGACTCATCTGTACAGTTTCAACATGAAGTACAAACACACAGGCTGGCCCTGAGACAAGGAATGTGACAGTGGCCACTGCACAGCTCTTCACAGTGGAGGTTCAGAAACCTGCCCGTTCCCCGCTTTAGAGCTGCAGGGCCAGACAAGTGGAGGAAGGGAAAGTCGAGGAACCCCGCTCGCCTGAGAGGTGCCCCGCCAGGGACACCGCAGGCTCCCTTCTGCTGTGTAACCTTTGCCCGTGGCAGCTTCTGGAGGCCACCGCAGGAGGCTGCTCACACGGCTTTGTGCTCCTCGTCCCAGGACTGATCTCTGTGTCCCAGGAGACACAAAGGCCTAATAAGAAGGTGGCGGGTCTGAGGTTCCAGGTTGGAGACCTTCACCTCCCTGCTTACGAGCTGGTGTGGCAGAGAGTTCAGCGTCTGGCAGGGAGGAGGAATTTTGTGTGTGCAAACGGATAAGAATAAACACTAGGATCAAGAGTTATGCCCAGCGTCCCCGTCTGGACGGAACCCAGGCTCAGGTTGGCGTCACTCCCACTGAACATTCCGAGGGCAGGACAGCGACTGACCCCAGTGCTGGACCCGCCCCGGCCCTGCCTGGGGAACGTCCATCCCGGTAACAGCACCGAGCAAAGGGTCAGACCTCAGCCTGCTCACCGTCACCAAGGCAGCCGGAAACTGGGCACACAGACCACCACTTTCATACACCTCAGCAGGTATAAGTGGACTTTTAAGGCTTTTAAATCCTTTTTGAAAACCTAGTTAAATTTTACCTACAGTGAAATGAAATCCACAGCTCTGAATGTACACTTTGGTGACTTGCGATAAATGTATGTACATGTGGGTAGCTCTCACCCCAGTGACCACAAGAGCCCCTATCACACACACCCCGACCCCACCACCCACGGACGATACTGTTCTGATTTCTGTCACCATCAGTTCATTCTGCTTTTTCCCGAAGAATCTATTTACTTTTGAAACTGCATTTTGTCTATTTTTTCCTGAAATGTAGGACTTTTTTATGTTGCATAAGAGGTTCTTGGCTATAAAAACGTGTCACGAGATTTATAATCGAAGTCAAAGAATACAGCTTTTCGCAGTCACTTTGGATTTGCCTTTCTCTCTCAAAAATGCTAGTTTTGAAATTGTTCCATTGCCTTTGATGAAAATATGCGTTAACAAGAGAAGCGTATGTACGGGATTTGAAGGCAGCCTCGGATGTGCTGGGAAAATCCTCATCTTCACGAGTCCTTTAAAGAATAGTCCCTCAGGTCATCCTGTATTTTATACTAGGGCTCGTCCCACTTTTCTCTGGGGGGTAGTAGATGGGGGGGGGCGCCTGGCTCTGTACATTCTTAAACTGCCTGTTTATCATTTCTGAACATCAGCCACCTTTGTGATGGAGTGGGAATAATAATATCCACCTGCAAGGGTCGTGCCGAGGGTTACGTGAATTAACAGATGTGAAGGGCCTGTCCCGGCCCAGCCCTGCCTTCGCTTTGTTAAAATGACACACCTTTTAGCATTATGACTTTTTTTTGGCCGGGGATAGATTTATTAGCTATATTAGAGACACTGGCCATTGCTCGTGTATTTCTGATGCCAGTTATCTTCAGGGCCCTGCTGTTTATATCTTGCAACGTGCTCGAAGCTTCTCTTCAATTGGCTGCCTCTTCCTAGCCCCACAGGTTGTGGGAGTAAGCCGAAAGCATCCACTTCTCCTGTGTTTAGAGTTGTCCCCTATCCTGGAATGTGAATAAACACACTCTTGGGAGAGAGAGAGTAGGTACACAGAGATGAATAAAATGGATCACAACCAAATAAAATCAGTCTTACCCGTCATTTAAGGAAATGCCAAACCTTGATTCTCAAGTATATTAATAAAAACCAAACAACCCAAAGCAACACAAAAAGGTCAAAATTGGCAAAGGCGCACATAGGCAAGACAGAAGAGTTAAACAATATGGGCAGTAAAAATTAAGAAGCTGTGCATTGTCTCTAGTGATCCAGAAAATGCAAATGAAGGCAACGGGGAGATACAGTTTTGTACCAATCAGATTGACAAAGATTAAAAAGCCCGACAGCACTAGGTGTTGGTTAGGCTGTGAGGCTAACGGGAACCCTCATGCACAGCTGACAAAGGAGAAATTTCTGTCATCCCCTGGACGATGTCACAGAGGTGCTCTGCACACGTGCGCAGGGAGTCCTCTGCAGAAATGATGAGTGTCCGCGATCGCAAAAACGGAGAACAACCCAAACATCTGGGGCTCAAACGAACAACATTTGGTATGGAGAGCAGTGGGCCTGGAAAGGAGAAAGTCCAGCTCAATGTTATCTTAGTTTAACTTAAAGAAAGAAAACATCAAATATTAGCAGTTTGTAGTTGTAGCTCAGAGGTTCTCGGTGCTTTCTGTCCCTAGACCAACAGCATTTGGCGTCACTTGAGAACGTTTAGTGAAACAACTCAGGCCCCCAGCCCAGATCTACCGAATCTGGAACTCGGGTGGTGGGACCAGCCAGCTGGGTTTTAACAGCCCCCACCCCATTCTAGGTGACAAAGACATAAGCATTTACTCATATTTTCTGTGATTTTCCCTGTTTTTCAAATTTAAACGATCTCAAGTCTTTTCTTTCTCACTCTCCCCAAGTCGTTCTAGGCAGTAAATTTCATCTCCATAACTAAAGTTTTATTAATAGCACAGACTTCTTAGTACCACATAAAGTTCTCAGATGTAGACAGATAATATCAAGGGAGGGGCAGAGGAAAAAATGGGCAGATTTATGGACTCTTACTCAAATGTGAATTGTCCAGCAAGTACATCACCCTAAAAAAAAATCGACCCCTCTGACAGTACGCCCACAATCACTGACACCGGAAAACTATCTAGCGTTGAGTGCGTTCAGAACAACGCAAAGTTGAGGCTCCCGGGAGGCATGTGGTGTGAGCTGTGTCCTTAGGGAACACGCTAGCTGGAGACTCAGGATGTGACAGGAGAGGGCGAGGTTCAAGACGAGAAGAACTTGTCACACGTAGGCCATACACAACTGCCACCCAGGACCTCGGCGGGGTTTGCGGGGAGCATTTTGTAGACTCGGCCACCCTAGAGAAAGTGGAAGGTAATATTTCAAGGAACAAAGGTCATAACATTTCTAACTCAAAGACCATGCAAGCCGTCTTAGAGCAAGCTTCACTTTTTATCCTACAGATGGATGGGCGGGTGGGGCTGTTAAAGGGTTTTGAGTAATGAGAAAACTTGTATGTGCAAAGCAGTGTCCCCAGAAGCTAGACTTGGCCTAAGTATCAAAGATGAACTGAATACAAGAAAACAATTAGCAATGAGACGTCAGGGCTTTCAAAAAAAGCGAGAGTTTAGATGGTGAGACAGAAGACACACTGGGAAGTGGCAGGCTGACAAGGGGGCGGCAGAGTGAGAGCAGCGGGTGTGTGTGTGTCCAGCTGCTGCCGTACAAGTACCCGAAACTTCGTGGCTTAAAACAACACGAATGTTGGGGCCGGCCGAGTGGCTCAGTTGGTTAAGAGCTCGCTCAAGAGTTTGAGCTCTGAGCAACAGCGGTTCGAGTCCAGCCCGAGCTGAGCAGCCACTGAGCTGCCAACAGGTAGCAGGATGGCTCAGCTAAAAAAAAACAAAAAAACAAAAAAACCAACAACAACACGAATGCACTACCGCACAGTTTTAGAGGTCAGAGTCCAAACTCATTCTCCCTGGGCTACAGTCAGTGTCGCGGGGCTGTGCTCCTGTGCGGGTCTCCGGGAAAGACTCCATCCTCTTGGCTTTTCCGGCTTCTACGGCCTGCCCACATCCCATGGCTTAGGGCCACTTCCTCCATCTTCAAACCCGCAGCTTA
The DNA here is from genome assembly GCF_001890085.2 of Hipposideros armiger. Classification (NCBI taxonomy): domain Eukaryota; kingdom Metazoa; phylum Chordata; class Mammalia; order Chiroptera; family Hipposideridae; genus Hipposideros; species Hipposideros armiger. Next base: position 8,095,550 of record NW_017731351.1, read on the forward strand.
GCATCTTCCAGCGTCCGCCTCAGTCTCCTGCCTGCCTCCCGCCTTCCCTCATCAGGATTCCCGCGATGACACTGGGCCCAGAGGTGCAAAGCCTGAGCTGGCCAGCCACCTCGCTTTCAGCTTGCTTGTCTGTAAAATGGGGTGGAGGAGGGGGGTGGGGTCCCCTTCCAAGCCTAACTCCGACTGGAACGGCCATCCCATGAGGACAGGCATTTGCATCTGTCTTCTTCACTCCGGTGTCTTCACTGTCTGGAACAGTGCCTGGGACGTAATAGGCACGCCATAATTATTTGTGGAATAAAATAGTTGTTGCGGAATGGATGACTCAGCCCAGGGAAAGTTTGAAAAGAGTGCCGGTGAGAACTCGCCTCTGGCTCCTGAATCCATGAAGTTCTCGTTTTCTTGGCGAAGTAAGGTTTTCGGCTCAGGTTACGGGTGGTCTAGAGGCTCTGCATTACGACAGAGACACTGCAGGCCGGGGAGAAGGGCTAAGGTGTGCGGAGTCTGTTCCTTTCCTCCTGACTTCCACCCTCACGCAAGGCCTCCCCTGGGACTGAGAATGGGGACACCTAAGGCAGTGATGTCCGACCCAGTCAGGGGTTGGGCAGCTGCTGAGTGAGGCAGGAATTGCTCGCTGTGACCATCAGTTGCCCCTGAAAGGACCAGCTGTCACATTCCACGCCGTTCACCCAGTGAGAGCCAGGCCTTGCCCTTCGCATACCGAAAAGAACACTTGACCCCGTGAGGACATAATGTCCATTTGTGCTGTGAAAAGTGCCCGGAAGACAGAAAACAGAGATGCTCCTTTGTGCTTAAAAAAAAAAAAAAAAAAGTAGCGTGAAGTATTGGTGTTGGAGGGTTCGACAGGCAGGTAGCTTGCAGATGGGCAGAAGTGACTGAGCTTTCTGCGGAAGCTGACATTTTTAGGGGCTTTGCCTCTTAGATACGAGGTCTAACGTACACTTGCCATAAAAGCTGTCTTTGAAAACTGACATTTAAAAGCCTATGGTTAGCAGTTTCTTGGCTTGAAGAAAATGAACTAAATTTGTTGAAAGAGCAATCGATGACAGAAGAAAGACTTTATATCGACACCAGGCGAGCAGAGGGTGCTGGTTTTTGCTTAGGATCCTTGAAATCTTTCTTGTTTATTTTTTTGTCTTTACTGTCTTATGTGACCTTGGACAAATGCTCTAACTTCTCTCCAATTCTTATTTGTTGTTTTTACCAGTGCTATTTTTAAAATGTCATCCATCTGAGAATGGGAGCACATCCATGGATTTGATATATTTTTCTAGTCTAATTGTCTTTTAAAAGAACTTGCCTGTTTTAAAAAAATATATAAAAATTATATTTGATTAATCATCTTTTAAACAAATTAACCTCTAATATCTAAGTCTATAAAATTATTGGTGAAATAATTGTTTACCAGGAAGGATGAAAAATACATTGTTGGAAGTCCTCATTCCATGATGTTGCCTAATGGGAAATACCTTGCCCTAATGTCGGGGGGTGGGGGGTGGGAGGAGATAAATACGGGAGAGACCTGGGTTTGAAGCCTGTAAACAAGACTTCTGCTCAGGCTGCCGAACTAAACAGATGCAGAAGAATTCCCGCCCCATTCTGTAAACAAGCGGAAGATATAATAACATTTCACCAAAAGCAATTTTAGAAATTACAGGTGAGCTCAAGAAAGGGAAAGCCACAGCTGTCAGAAACAAAGAGGGGAGCCCCAAGGTAAGAGACGTGGGGGACCAAAGGCTGGATGGGCTCACGGAGCTCTGAGATTGAGGGCAGTGAGATGAATGAATGTCGAGGGTAGCACAGGCAGGTGGGGGCGGGGAGGTGAAACTCAACTCACACACAGGTGGGGTTCCAGCTCACCACCATGCAGTGCCCGGTGGAAGGTCCTTTGTGTGGACACTTCATGACTGAGGAACGCGGCGCTCCTGCAGAAAATGGTGCCTGCTCAGGACTTATAGCCAGAACTAAGTCTGTTCAAAGAGATGGACAACGGGGACTAGTATTGAAAGGAAACGGTAAAAAGGAGGAGGAATAGGCAGGTCTGAAAAGAGTCAAGTAGAAATTCTACAAATGGAAGATAGTTACTGAAGGACGTGAACACCATTGTGTTGATTGAAAATTATGAATAATGGCTTATATTTTGTGTGGTTTCAATGACATTGTTTTTTTAACCAGAGAGAGCTTTTCAGCCCACAGTTAGGAAACTGTTTACCCTGTAAGTGTTCTCGAGTGTAAAACACGCAGTTTGAAATTGAAGTTGAAGTTGGGAAAGAGGTTCTAACAGAGGAGCCCTCTCTGGACCACCCCGTGTGGACTGAGAGAGCCTCGTCCAGGTGAAGACCGATGCTTCAGGCCCGCGGGGAGCAGGCCATGCTGTGCCTCTGCTCCTCTAGTGGGGTTGATGCTCACGGGCCACCAGTGCAGCCTTCACACCCCCTGCCCTCCCCTGCACCCAGATCAGGTCACAGATCACGTCCCGGGTTAAGGGTATGTGTCGCCTGCAGCCTGGGACCACTATGAGCTAACTGGCCCACACCAACTTCCGTTCTCGAGGGACTCCATAGAATGACCTAAACCAACCAACATTATCACTTTTACTAGAAAATACATAGTGTGACTGGTTTTCCTCTTTTAAAGCTTTGAAAGCACCTGTCATCTCACTGTCAATTTGTGGTGATATCATGATGGACTAAAAATATTAATATAGTTGGATTACTGTCCATGTAATAAGCAGCCAGCTTTTTGTCCCTGTCTGCTTTTGAGTGAGCAGGAACTTTCTCCTTATTTTCTTGCTTAGTGCGTTGCCTCACACAGCTCCAGGTACAAACTGCATATCAGAAAAGTACATACTTTTCTATACTGTACAAGTATGTCAGAAGGTTTGTTGAAGAGTCTCTTTCTCTGTTTTAAACTCACCTTCCTTAAAATGAAGATTGAAAATTTAAGTCCTTTATAAACTCATTTAAGACAAATAAAAACACAAATGTCATCTCTCTCATCTGTCAGGTGTTCCTTTCTGTGCTCTGAGCAGTTGGTGGGCCCCTGTGTCATGAAACTGGCCATGCTGTCCATCCTAAGTGTCCGTTAGTGCGCGTGTGTCTACGTGTCTCCCAGTCATGATTCTGAGCTCATTCGGAGTTGTCTCTCTCGCAGCGTCTCACTCCTCGGTACACGGTAGCACCTCAGTGTTTTTTAAGTGGATGCGTGCACACTTACAGTCACCGAGCTATGCTGACACCACCGTGTCTTAGACTGAGTGCCCTCCAAGTGAGCGTGCCTAGCTGCAATCCAGGCATTTTGACCTTAGACAGAAGCCATTGTAACCATTTAGTCGTTGAGATTAGAGTGTGTAGAAATCTTACCATTTTCAATAGCTAAACAGTATACAAAAAAACAGTTGAACTAAGGACAATAAAAAGGTACAGGATAATCGGATAATTCTGCTCTTGTTAAACTAACATCCCTTTACCTGTGATGGACAAGGAGGGAAAGGTGTTGAGAAGACCAGGCAACTACATCAGACAAGAATGGACTCGTATTTCTCTGTCCTTGTTCTGCTACCCTAGAGGGGTTTCTAGATCCTTTTCTTAGAGCTAAGGGACTGGAATGAGCTGAGAAAACAAGGGTGAACCATCCACAAAAACGAAGGACTTTACATTCCTAGAGTGGAACCACTTAGAGGATAATAGCTTATCCAGCTGAGATTAAATTGCAGCAGGAAAGCGAGAGTAGAATTTTTAAGTAGTAAAGAGGAAGCAAAAGTAAGTCGAAGGTGTTTATACAACTAAGGTAATAACTCAAACTGAAGTAGGAACTAAACAGGTAAGTAAAATACACTCTCAGGCAGAAAGATAAGAAGATTCTTAAGGTCTTGCTAAGTCTTTTATGGAAACTTAAGACATATTCCCAGACAGTGTAGCTCAATCTTCTTAAGATATAGCTTGTCTTTCGAATACCTTCTGATCCATTTAAAGGAAGGCTTAGCCTGTTAATTCCTGTTTTGATTTTTCAATAAAGCCTCTTTCCCCCAAAATAAGTCTGTTGAAGGTGAAACAATTTTCTTTTTTTGTTTTTTTCATTAAATTTATTGGAGTGACAATGGTGAGTAAAATTACATAGGTTTCAGGTGTACAATTCTGTAATACATCATCTGTATGTCACATTGTGTGTTCATCACCCAGAGTCAGTTCTCCTTCTGTCACCGTATATTTGACCTCCTTGACCCTCTTCTACCACCCCCCTCCCCACTTAGAAGGTGAAATAATGTCCAAGGTCAGAAGTTTCAAAAGAAGTTGAATTATGTTCCTATATTAGCAATTATTTTCACGCTAGTAGTCCTCCTGCTTTTTAGCATCAATGATTGGCAGCTGGATCCTATTTCATTTTTAGTAGAAAAGCACTTAGCCTGTTTGAAATATTATATGTAAAACCAATATAAAATGTTCATCTTATCATATATCTTATTTGAAATGTGATTTAAAACTGGTGTTTCTTTTTTATTGAAAAAGCATGAAAAGCATTCACTTAAATGTGATTGCCAATAATTTCTTTCACAGGACAGGGTGAAATCACAGAATCAAATATAGTTTGGGACCAAAGAAGTTGAAAACACTCAAATTCTTATTAGGAAAAAAGAGTGTGAATGATGCAGAACTATTTCAAATGCTGACGTTTTGGAGTTTTTTTTTTTTTGTTTTTTTTTTCTGCTGTTTTTGTAGCTTATTGTTATTTTAAAGTACATGTAGAAATTCTTTTGTAAACACACTTTGATGAATTTATACCAGTAATTTTGGTCAATAAAATAAGCACTTTTCTCTCCTTCTACCAGGTCGTTGGTGTAGCCCAGGCCATCAACAAGAAATCGGGAAATGGTGGGACGTTTACTGAAAAAGATGAAAAGGTACCAAAACGTGTGTTTGGTGTTCTGTCAGCTCAGGAAGATGCTCTCACTTTAGAGTGGATAGACCTCTAGAATTAGCTGGTGCTGAAATTGTTGATCACAAAACATTATGGTTTAAAGTGACTGGAAATGGTCAAAAGTGTCCCTTTCCTACGGTAAATACAGTGCTGACCTGACTTTGGAGAACCTGCGGTGTTCATTCAGTCATCAGAACCCCCAGCTCCCCCCTCACTGTGCAGCCACGCCTCCCCCAGGGCCCTGTGCATGTTGGGGCCACGCCTCCCCCAGGGCCCTGTGCATGTTGGGCTGTGTGCATGTTGGGGATGTATAAAGGGCTTTAAACTCACTCGTTTACCTTTCATCACTGCTATAAAGAAATTCAACCTTGAGTAAAAACCCCTACAGCACTCCTTCAAGTTCAGCACTCCAGGTCAGCTCAAAATTGGAATTCCTTCCTGGTGAAGCAAATTTCAGAGTGTTTTATAAGTTTGCACTTAGATGATGGGGCACCAAGGTGTGAATGCAGGCTGGATTATGTGAATTTTGCGTCAGAAAGAACGGTAGTCAGCATGATTGTGTTACTCCTCTCATCTAGCTCTGAAGGCGGGTACTCCACACACCACGTCAGCTTGTTTCCATTTAAGGAAGGAAGCCCTTAGAGCTGCTTAAAATGTCATCCTGCCAGTAGGTTTTACTGTTGCTCTTGTTGAATATGTAATTATATCATGGGACCCACTGAATTCTTCCTCGTCAAGCTCATTGCTATTTATGTCACTGTCCTGAAAACCAGTGGGAGCCTTCGGAAGGCTTATGAACAACACAGAGTGCCTTTTGTCTGCATGCTGGAGGCTGTATTGGCACCTGTGTTTGTCCCCTGTCTTAATTGCTTCAGAACATAGCAAGTACCTTTAAAATCAGTGTAATAAACATCTGGTCTCATATTCTGTTGATGATACCTGAGAATATTTCGGGAGAACATGGTTCTAGATTGGCTTTCTATTCCATTATTTGTTTATAGTCCATTAATGTAACCCCTCTTGAAAGATTTGCACCCTTGGGCCATATCATCTCTTGGCAAAATAAATCCATGCTTGTGGATAATGTGTGCCATGTAAAGATGTATTTTAATCAATAATCAATATAATTGTGAGCATATCACCTGAGTATGTTATAATGAGAATGATAGATACATGCTAAAGAGAACATGTTTAAACAAATATTTGCAACTTTATATGGGACTGTTATTGCCAATATTCTTTTAACAAGCATGTGAGCTTTATTTGCTCCAGTAACAAGTTATAAACTATGTATATTTTTTCAGCATGGAGCCAAGTCTTAATGTCATTCAGACACTACACCAAATTTTGCATAAAGCAAATTTCAGTTTCAAACGCTATAAAGAGACCTGCATCTTAGCCCCTCCCCGCTTTCTCCTTGTTCGTTTACACCTGATGTAAGACTTTAGGAGACTATGTTAACATTTGTTATCCATGAGCTGTGACGTTTAGTGCACACTTGCTCTGCATCAGTTCCAAATATTTTTGCAGAATAAGCATCTACACTTTGGGCTTTCTAATTTTTATTTCAACTGTAAATGTTTTTGGATGCCTTTTGTGTTTCAGGCAATATAACAGTTTTATAGACAATTCTTATTTGGTGCTGTCTTGCCTGTTTTCTAGGACTTTGCTGCTTACTTGGCATTTTGTGGTATCGTTCTCCATAATGCCCAGCTCTATGAGACTTCACTTCTGGAGAACAAAAGAAATCAGGCAAGTCTTGTTGCTAGAAATCCTTTTCTAAAATTTGTAAATTTTCATCCAAGTAATATATGTGTAGGATTAAAAATGCAAATAGTGCAAATTCCGTTTCTAAACATTTTATTTGTTTCTTCTAATAGTTACTTCCATTTCCTATTTCCCATGCTTTCTCTCTGTTAGGCAATATTCACTAACTTAACAGGTGAGGATTTCTTTGACTTAACGCCGTCCTTTACTTCATTCCCCTTATCCTACCTGTATCACTGTGTCACTGTTTGAGCTGTTAGATAGGTTCATTTATAAGGTTAAATAAGACTTTCAGTTCTTGCTCTGTCAACTAGAGACACCATCTCTTGATTCCATGCTTCCTAAGATGAGGACATTTGCATTCCTCACCTCTCCTCGCCATCCACCACTCCTTACCTCTGCCTCCCCATCTGGACTTTTTCTTTTACACTGCCCACATTGAGAACATATCTGTTGTCTGCAACCATGATTAGCTTCTCTTAAGCTTTGTCTAGGTTAGTTCTAAAGTTGCAATTTAAAATAAGGTGTTTATAAGCACCATGACTGTGTAAACGTTGTTCATATTAGTTTTTCTTGATGCTTCTGAACCTATTTTATTTTCCTCGAACTGTTTGCTCTAGTGTAGCCTCATGCTGTTGTTTTTTTCCCCCCAGACGCTCCAGTATTTAGGCATTCTGTTGAGCTCTTTCTCTTGGAGATCTCCAAACTAAGGCTCTCCAACTTTTCTCTTCCAAGTTAAATCATTTATCCCTGTGCCTGCTGCACATGTGTCATCATAGAACTTGCCTTCACTACTTTCTTAGAAAGACTCCTCTGTTTAGCCATTGGACCCTGTAACTGCTTCTCTGTCCATTTACTCGTTTGTTTTATTGCAGCACATTCTCAACCAACTATTTGAGAAAGGCCATTGGTGTGGCAAGCTTTCGAGCTCTCGCATGTATAAAATATATCTATTGTACCATCCTACCAGCTTGGCTGGGTATAACATTCTAAATTAAGAAATCAGTTTCTCAGAATTTAAAGCTACTGCTTTGTCTTCTAGCTAGCTAGCATCCATGTTGTTTTGATTCTTGGTTCTTTGTAGATTTTTTTTAATGTTTGTAGGCTTTTTTGGATTATTTATCTTGGCTTTTGTAACTTAATTTCACAATATGACTTTTTTTCCCCCCCTTTCATTTCTCATGTTGTCACCTGGTTATCCCCTTCAGCCTGAAGAGACTTAAGCTCTTCAGTTTTATGTAAATTTTTTTCATAATTTCTTTGATAATTCATTTCCCTTGCTCTCTTATTTTCTCCTTTTAGAACTTGTGTTAGTAAGACACTGGACCTTCCATTACTTTCAACTGCAGTATTTTCCTATCTTTTTCCATGCTTTGTTGTTGCCACCTGTTAATCCAGTCCCCATTTTTATGAACACAGCTGTGATCTTATCACTTCCTCCCTGCAATCCATCATCATCCAAATTGCTTCAAGAGACATGCAGGGCTTTTGGGGTCTCCTCTCTGCTTAGCTCTGCAATCTCATCTCCCCAGTTCTCCTGTTTACTCTCTATGTTCTCATAAAACTTCATCAAAGCTTGGAGTATGCTACTTTCTCTCAATTCATTTACTTTTGACTGAAATATTTCCCTTACCCATATCACTGAAATGATTTGTACTCATCTTTCAGACCTCTGCTAAGATAATATCACCTCCAGCAAATTTTCTGTAATATCCTTTCAACCCCCTCATCAAGCAAATACTTTGTGAGATTAGAAGAAATTTTATGGAATTCAAAGGAAAGAAAATTACCAGGAAAAACACAAATAGAACTCTGAAAACTTTGTTTACTTTGAATAATATTTACTGTGCTCTGTGAAAATGTTGATAATGTTGATAAACATTTATTATTTAGAAACAGTGTGTTTTATGTATCAGATACTGTTCAAAATGCCTTATAAATGTTAATTTGTTCAGTTCTTACAACATCCCTATGATTTTAGTACTGCTGCTATCCCCATTTTCAAGAAACTTGCCGTAGATCACAAAGCTAGCAGGAAAGGGAGTCAGGATGAAAATCTGATGACTCTGGGTTCAGAGTCTGTGATTATCGCCACTATAGTAACTGCTAATACTTAATAAGGAAATTTTGTTAGTATACAGAGACTTACATATTTAATACTTGAATGCAAACTTGGTTGTGTACATATATATATAGAACTTATAACCTGTATAGATCATTTTACTGCTTTAATAATCACAAGCAATTACTAAATAATAAGCTTTTATTTTTTGTCTAGGTGCTGCTTGACCTTGCTAGCTTAATTTTTGAAGAACAACAATCACTAGAAGTAATTCTAAAGAAAATAGCTGCCACTATTATCTCCTTCATGCAGGTGCAGAAATGCACCATTTTCATAGTGGATGAAGATTGCTCCGTGAGTACAGAGTATGACTTTTTTATTTTTAGATAGACACTTATATCCCTTAAAGCACTGCTTTTAAACCCATGTTAGCCTCAGAAGCCTCCCTCAAACCCGACTGTATGTGGTGTTTACATAAAGCCGATGGTAGCATGAGCTGTTCTGGCTGAGGGGCAGAGGTGGGATTGGAGGGCGCCTTCAGCGCACCTTTTACCTTTGTGCCCCTCCCCTGTGCAGCCACCACAGGAATGTCTGTGTCCGCGTTGGTCCGCAACTGCTCTACCTTGATGACAAGGTGTATTATGGTCACAGTCCCAACTTTCCATGGTCAGGAATAGTGGTGCCCTGGCTGCTATGAACAGGGAGACCCCCCCATCCCCAATGGGTTGGGTACAAAATTTTCCTTTTACTGGAAATTGTTTAAAAACCGAAAGACATGGCCCAGTAGAGGCGATGCTATTGAAGGCGCGCCTGTAAGTCCCAAAGCCTTTACCAACAATGAAAAGCCACTCAACTGTTCTAATTAGTACATTTCAAGCCACTGATTTGTAATGTATGGAAACAGACATGTGTGGAAATATTGTGCTCATAGAATACTGGTTACTTCTAGACGGGCCAGCTGAGTTTGCCCTTAGAATTGGGACCTCTAGCCAAAGGCAGTTTTCCTTTATGCAATTTCTTTCTCTTCTCAACCTGTGAAGCACTGCTTCTGGGATATATCTTTTTGATATAGTTGTTCACTTTCTTTTTCCTTTGGACCCTGAGAAAAGGCTCTTCACTGTGGGTCAGTAGGAAAGAGTTGGGGTTACCACTTGGATAGGTCAACTACAACCCATATATGATAGCTGAATTGATGTTTTTTTGGGGGGAAGGAGAATAATAAAAGATATTTATTTAATACTTACATTAAAACGTTTTAATTGTTTTAGATAGTAAGACAGTACTGTATGCCCCAACATTATCTGAATAATTTTGTGTGTGGGCGTGTGTAATTCTTATTAATAGGATATTAATAAATGAGAACTCATGATGCTATAAGATAATCACAGTATCCTCATGGGTATTACTTCATATTTTCAATCAGTTATACAATCTTTAATATATAGATGATTACAAGATAGCAGCTATCCTTTTAGAGTTCAGGTCAGAACTCATTAATACAGTATATCAATTATGATGTTTCCTCTGTGACCTGCTCTTTAGCATTTAATTTTTGAAAGTTATACATGAGGTAGTCCTTATTTAGGCAACTTATTCGGTTGTTGGAAAAGTCATGACATATTTTTTCTATGTTTTTGTTGCAAAAATGCGTCGTGACTTTTCCAACAACCCAATAAGTACCACTTTAATTAACATTCAGCTCACGCTTCTACCACTTACCACCTATCATGGCAGCAACTGATGTGGACCAGTGGTGCTTGGAAGTATAGCCCAGAAAAATGCCCATAAGTACATTTTGCTCATTTTTTAACAACTTAGTTGTTGGGTTTAAAGAAGGAATTAAGTGACTTGATGTTTGTTTATATTACAATTATTTGTTGATTAAAAATATGTCAACACCACTAGCAAAAATCAAAAGCTAACAAGAAAAAAAATGTACTCAGCATTTCTGTCCCCAACTTAAACTAATATTTCTGTGTTTCCTTCCAGTTTTTATTAGTTATAGATATAGCTTGGTTGTGAATATGTATTCTGTTTTTGGTTTTTTTTTGTTTGTTTATTTATATTGTCCTTGAGATTCCACATGTAAGTAAAATCATATGGTATAATTTTTGTCTTTCTCAGTCTGACTTGCTTTACTTAGCATCATACCCTTTAACATCCATCCATGTTGTCACAAATGTAAGATTTCATTCTTTTTTATGGCCAAGCAATATTCCATCATATTGTTGATGAAAAATATCCAGACTAAGAGAAAACTTATAAGAGTTTATTTGAGCCAAACTGTCAACAATTGCCAGGAAGCAAAATCTCAATGGATAGAGGAAATGCTCCTGTATTCTGTTTTTTAATGTAACTTCAAAAGTATTCCTCTATGTAGCTAAAACCTGTACAATTATTTTAGTGATCTCATAAAACATTATTGGATGATATGTCTTTTTAAAAAGATATTCTTTACCTGCGATCTAACATATGCATAGATGCAAAAACTCAAGGATTTTGACTAAATACAGAGAAATTTTGAAGCTAACATATTTATCAACACCTCATAGAAAAAAATAGTACTCAAATAAATATTCTTGCAAGTGGAAATCAGAAACTACATGACTTAATAACGGATGTCATAAAGTAAGTACTTGGTTCAGTTCAATCTGAGAGTAAATTAAAAAAAATATACAACTATTAGTGTGTCAGTCATTCCTTACACATGTATGTCCATATCTAGATAGTTTTTATTACCTTGTCAGACATTTCTCAGCCTGTGTTGTCGCTCTGTTTTCAGGATTCCTTTTCTAGTGTGTTTCACATGGAGTGTGACGAATTAGAAAAGTCATCAGATACTTTAACAAGGTAAAATGACTTAATCTCTGTCTTTATTCGCAAGTATATAATACTGGCTAAATTCTTATTGCATAATCCCTTTAAGACAGAAGCTACACCTATTTTTCCCCCACAAATAATTTTGTTTATTAAAATACTTTACTGTTTGATATTAAAAAGTTTCAATTTTTCTTTCACTAAGTTGACCTATTAGAGAATTATTTCATAGAGTGAATGGTGTCACAAGAGCTGTATTTCAGTTCTGTTTTTTCATTGCATGTTGGAGCCTCCCTGGAAATCTAACAGGTGTCTGAACACACTTTTCTATGCGTCTGTTCTGCTGTGGAATCAGCGTGGGGATTTGATATGAGAAGGGAGCCTGTGGTCCCGCTCACACCTGTGCACGCGCCCCGGGGCTCGAGTCAGATCAGGCTTCTTTCGTAGTCCATTTCTTTCACATGTGTTTCATAATTTTTAAATTTGTATTCACTTCTGTGTTCGTTGTCACTCAGAAACAATAGAAAGTATTTATATGGTGGAGGTTGTAGATGGTATTATGACAGTTTTATACATGTATGTGCTTTCTGAAAAATTTGGAAATGTTCTAATTTAAATGTTCTAATTCAAAATTTGGAAATTACCAAATGTTCTTTCTCATGCTTCCTTTTCACCCTTAGCAAAAACTGGTGTTATTTGGCTACGTGACAGGATATTCTAAGGAATATATGTCTGCCAGGATAAAGCATCGGAAATTCTTGGGCACATCATCCATTGTTTATTTCTTTCAAATTATTTTACCACAATTATTGATATTCTATCTGAAAGCCTCATATGATCATGGAAATAAAACATTATCTTAACTTTACTATTTGACATTAAATTTCCAGATATTTTTCACTACACTTGACCTATCAGAGAATTATTGTATGTAGTGAATGATGTCACAGTACAGTCCTCAGTAACTAAGCATCTTGGTGGTCATGCTTTAAAAATAACCTTTGCGCGAATCTAGACTACAGAACATTCTATGACGTAACTGGCCTGGTCTCTTCAAAACGTCAGTGTAACAGAGTACAGTGGGGGAGGGGCTGTTCTTGGGTGTAACAGGCTGTGCTGGAACCTGGTTTAGATCCTGGCTGAAAACAACACATGACAGCGATCAGACAAGTTTGGGGACGACGGGAAATTTGAACATGGACTGAGTACTAGATGGTGATGGGGAATTATTGGTACTTTTTCTTTGGAGTTAGGAAGATATTGTGGTTAGCAGGAGAATGTTATTATTTTTGGGAGATTCATGCTGACATACTTAAGGGTGAAGTGTTACGATGTCTGTACCTCACTTTAAATTGGTTCAGCCGAAGATAAGTAAGCAAATATAGCTGAAATATATATATTTAAATAAATATATCCAAACATATGTACATAGATAATGCAAATGTGGCAAAATATTAAAAAGTGTTGCATCTAGGAGTACGATATTCATTGTACTTTCAACTTTTTTGTGTATTTCAAAATGTTCATCATAAAAAATTGGAAGAAAATGCCTGTAATAAAAAGTTGGAAGCAAAATGAAATGAAAGTCATGTCTGCAGATCACGTAAAGCAGAACTGCAGAGCAAAACACTTGACTGCACAGCCTGGCTCTGATCCGACCGCCCTAACCACTGACCCACGGATCAGCGCAGGCCTGTTCTGCCCCGACTGGACCTTTGCCTTTCTCCTTCACCTGCCGTCTTGCCTCATGTTTTACTGTCCGCCTAGGTCTTCCCCCATCAAAGTGGAGCTACCACAGTGACTTAACGTTGTTTAAGGGACTGTATTTAAATCAAAACTCATTATTTCTGGACTATTATTTGAACAATAGGACACCATGAAAGGCCTTTTCTCCTATTAAAGGAATGTTAGAGTTAGCAGAGGGCAGGAAGTCACTTGGGGCAGATCGGAATTCACTGAACTCAGAAGGTCTCCCTGACAGGCCCTTGTTGCTGACCCGGGTGAGGGCTGGGTGCCCAGGCAGATAAACCAGGTGTCTCTACCCAGAGAGTCTTCTGCAGCCCGGGAGGTTAGTCCATATGGTCCTACTGGATTAGCTGGGCTTTGTCTCGCTCTCGGCATTGCTGGTCAGAACCGGGGTTTGTATCCCACCTCCATGCCTGTTCTTTCCTAAGCGCCGTGGGTGTGTGAGTGTGTGTGTGTGTGTGTGTGTGTGTGTGTGTGTGTGTGTGTGTTCTGGCATATTTGACACTGTTTGGTCAGTATTGAGTGCTTTTTGGATATGTGATGAATATGCACACTTTCTGCTGAGTGTGTATGCCTCCCCCTCCCATGCTGGCATCAGGCTATACTGCCTAGTTCAATGGCGAAGCTGCTTATTCTTAGGATGAGTGTTGATATATTACCATGTTTTGCTGCGTAGAATGCTCACCCACATTTTTGGCCCAAACTTTCAGGGAAAAAATCTTTTGTTTTAATTTTTTAATTCAAATTTTTATTTGTTTATATTTAGGTACTTGTTTTTTGTATTATAAAGGAATTTTAGCATTTATTTTTTAACATATTATGGTACAAGAAATTTTATGTAGCAAATAATTACAAAACACAAGAACAGATACAAAGTACAAGAAATTTTATGTACCGGCAACAAATTTATGATATTTACCATCACAGAAGGCCAAGAACTCTTCCTTGTTGCAAGTTTGTTGTAAATTCAACAAACTGATTATCGTATTTTGGATATTATTTTGCATGTGGATATTGTTATTGATTTCTAGGGTTACACTTTTAACTCATAAGCATAAATGAAAGAATTAAAAACATTTACATAGATACGGAATTAGTACTACCCATGTATAATGTGCATCCTTATTTTTCCCTCACAAATTTGGGCACAAAAGTCTCATTGTACATGGCAAAATATGGTATCTTGATTTTATGATGCTATGACATTTTGTTGCTTTTTACAGAGAACATTTGAGAAAGCTTCTACATGAGACTCATGTAGATACTCGATTATTTTACTTTTCAGTGTGCATAAATAATGAATTTCTATGTGTATGCAAATATATAATATAAATATATACATGTATATTTATGAATTTACATTTATCTATAGGACAATGGGAAAATCATTATGACAATGCATATTAAATGTATAAAATAGTGAATTATTTACATTTACCTTTTGACTATTTGTGCAGTGACATGTCTGTGTAGTTACATTTAATCTTTGTTATTCAGCCTGGTCCTCTAATTCCGGTTAGCTGAACAAGCCCAGTGATTTAGTGTAATAGTGACCCCTACTGGTGAATATGCATTTTTTTTTAAAGCAAAGTCTTACTATACAGGTATTTAATTCCTTACTATATATTTGATTTGTTTCTGATGAATACTATATTCCCTCTCTGTAGGAAAAATAGAGGTACCTTTTCATTTATTTCTTTAATCATTTCACAACAGTCTGAGTATAAAGATATTTTTTACAAAGGATAACCAGGTCAGTGCGATTGCCTTAAAGGAGATTCATTTTCATGCATCATTTGAACTGATTCAGTAAATGATTTTACAATAACGAAAATTGTTCAACACTAATGCCTCATGTTGGCAAAACATTTTAAACTTAGCCTTTATTTTATTTTTTTTCTGTTTTTTTTTTAAACTTAGCCTTTATTTTAATAATGCAGTGAAAGACGTCTTTGTGAGGTACATGTGTTTTTAGTGTAATAAAAATTAGACAGCAGGCTGAATTTGGCAAAAACTCTGAATTAGAATGTGTTTGGTGACTTGCGCATTCTGAAAAAGGACTAAACTGATATTCACACATCACCCGCAGACTCTTTATTATCTTTCTAAAGTTGCTCATTGATGGACTTCAGGCTTCACCCATTCTCATTATTAAACATTGTCAGCCCAGATGCTCTCCATGAGATGAGCTGCGAGGCAATCAGATGATGTTGGCAATAAAGAAGTCATTCATTTTAGGTAGTTATGTGTCGGTTGAAGTACATGGCTCATTTGATATTTTCCCAGCCAACCCACTTATTATCTTTTGTAAATTAAAATGATATTGAAGACAGTTTTGAAATGTTAAGTGTAAAACTAAAATACATCGAGGGAACACAAGATACATAATTATTAGAATCATATCATCCTTGGGAGAAGGGACATTAAGCTGCTGGGAGTTGGGTCGCCCAAGATCCTCTGGAGGGAAGCTCATTCCCAGATGGCTGGAGGGTTTAGTTCCTGTGCTTCAATTCACAGACCCACCCAGCCAGAAGGAGAAAATGAATATGGTGTTGTACAGTTTACGTTAGTTCTAAATTTTAAGAAATAGATATTTTAGTGCTATCATTCCATATTAGTTAATTTTATGTTAATGTGACAAATACATAGAATCAATCCTCTAAACTCACTTTCTTTGAAATATATACGTATATATGCTAGTTAATACTTGGTAATTATTATTATATTAGAAAGTATAATTATAGTTAGATCCAGCAGTGCCTACTGCTTTAAAAAGTAATGAGAAGGTTTTTACTGCTTTAGAAAACTGTGGGTACAGAGCAGAAGAGGATAGACTCTGAAACCAGAATGGTTGCATTTAAAGGTAACTTCCACCACTTCCTGGCTGTAGAGCTTTGTGTAAATTATGTAACCTCGGGCAGCCTCAGTTTCTTCATCTGTAAAATGGCGATACCGATGGCAGGATTGTAGTGAGGACTAAACGAGATAGTGCACATAAAACGCTACTGAAAATTTCCAGCACGTAGTAAGTACTCTGTATTAGCTGTTATGTCTTTGGTTTACGTTGCCTGCAGTGTTTCCCATGAGGGCGAGCACAGGGATTTCTCAGTGCGTCCAGCCTGCATGCCCCTAACTGTCTTCCCGTGGATGCGCTCACGCACAGCTCCACTGATGTCCGCAGGGTGGAAAGCCTGAGACGTCTGAGTCAGCCCAGCTCCTCCAAGCAGCAGATAGATGCCAGGGCTGGATTAATGTGCAGGAGATTTGTTAGGGGAAACCCCGGTGAGAATCCAGAGGAAGGAGCTGGCAGAGGCTGGGGGAGCCATCAGACCCCGCACAAGCCAGACCCAGGGAGAGGGGGGACGGAAAGGAGGGTTTTGTGGAAGCCTGCGACAGCCGGCACTTGTCAGCAAAGTTTGGCGAGGCTGCGGCAAGGCCTCTAGCCAGTCTCCTGTCAGACGAACCCTGGGTCTCCCAGGAGTGCGCCGACCTTTCTCTCCCAGCTGTGGTCAGCCTGTCCAGGAGCAGCCCTGGGAGGCACGGCCTGGGGGCAGACATGGCCCTGGGCTCCAGCGCATGGCAGCTGGGGACCCTGGTCAGTTCCGCGTCCTGCAGCAGGACCTCTGAGAGGTTCATCGTGGCCACACTTTCAGATCCTTCACTACTGTCCTAGCCTCGCGTCTTCAGCCCGAAACCACCGCTGTATCCCTGACAATCTGGAGCTGTTGGATGTTCCCACATACACAGAGGACACTTCCACTTCCACAGCGAGTTTCATGCTGGTTTTTTCTCCCTGGAATGCCCTCCCGTTCATCCCGGATGTCTTTTAGGTGCTACCTGTCCACCTTCCCCACCCACGTGCTGTTGCATTGTTACCAGTTGCCCTGGTTAGGGTTAGGAGTGACTGTGAATCATACACTCCCAAGATAAAGACGCCTCAGCAAGAATGCGTTGTTACTCTCTCCGAGAAAGCCCAGAGGTCCGCAGCGCAGGCCTCCGCAAAGGCCTCGGGGACCCAGGCGCCTTGGGGGTTCTCCCCTGAATCTCCAGGGTGCCGCCCTTCCCTTCGGGGTCAGGGGCGCAGCTCCAGCCATCATGTCTGTGTTTCAAAGGGTAGGTGGAGGGCAGAGAAAGAAGGGGCAGCGAGCACGCATCAGCTGTCTTTTGGGTGAGGTTTCTAGAAGCAGCCACATCCTAACTGATTACAACTTAACGCACGTGGCGACACCAAGCCACCGGGCGGCTGAGCCATGTACTTGCTTCATTCTGGGGCCACGTGTCCCAGGGAAGAGAGGAGAGTTATGGAGGGATGGCTGGCAGCCTCTGCGCTAGGCTCTTCCCAAACTGTGTGCAGCGAAACATTGTCGTTGTCCTGGCATAGCCCTCAGTGAGCCCCTGTGACACCCACTGACCAACAGGACTTTGTCTCCCCTGTGACAGCAGAGGTGCCCTTTATGGAGCAGGTGCCCAATCTGCATTTATTGAGCATGGGAACTAACACTTTATCAGCATTTCTTACAGAGCAAGAAATAAAATGGTATCGCATAACTTTAATTCTCATTTTTCACTAAAGTAGCCATTAGGAAAACTGAAAAATTTCAGGGAATTAAAAAAAAAAAGAATTAGATTTCTGTTGATTTAAAAGTAACTTTAGCATTTCCCCTTCTGTGTGTCGACACCTGTAAGTCCCTCTCTGGCAAGTTGCTTAACTGTTGTGGGTTTCGTCCAGCTCCCGCTGTTAACACGATGATGATAAGAATAATGAAAGTCATTAATAGTATTGTCATCATTTACAAAAGATTTGGACAAGGGTGTCCTCTCCAGTGCCTCTTTCTCACAGTAACCACCCTCACATTTTTCTTGTCTTTACTAAAACTTATTTTCCTTTCCTGAGACTATGCTACCTGTGAAATATTTGTAGTTTTAGAAGTTGTTTTATCAACCTAAATACTGCACTTATAACCTTTTCTTGGGATTCCACCCAGATAATACGTACAGAATAGGAACCCAGAGTGTCTTTGGTCTGAGTTTCCATTATTTTTCACTCATACATAATATTGGACATGTGGTCGGTACCTGGTGTGAGCAAGTTACACCTAAGGAAAAATGCACAGCAAAGCAAGGAAAGACTCACATGTCTTGGCCAGGAATGGGGCCAGGCCTCAGGCTTCTCTGTGGGATCACTGATGCTCCAAGACAGGATTTGAAACCACTGTCCAAGAAGCAGTAGGGAGAAGGA
Source organism: Hipposideros armiger (assembly GCF_001890085.2). Classification (NCBI taxonomy): domain Eukaryota; kingdom Metazoa; phylum Chordata; class Mammalia; order Chiroptera; family Hipposideridae; genus Hipposideros; species Hipposideros armiger. Next base: position 8,114,119 of record NW_017731351.1, read on the forward strand.
CAAAAGATGGGAGAGCTCTTAGAGCTTTGAGAACTCAGAACAAGTGGCCATTTTTTCCCTGAGGCGTGTATTTCATTTTGAACTGTCTCCCACTGTTAGGCTTCCCTGATTCTTCAGGCAGTGATATTAAAACGAAGATAGATCCTTAAAATTGGAGTAAATTTCCATAAACTGATCTTCTTTGCCGAATTCATCCCCATCACCCAGGAAAAAACATGTCGTATCTTGTTCTCCCGACTCCAGCACTGGCACTTACTTATGTACCCTCTGACATCAGGTTAATCTTTTGTGTCCAACCTATTAAGGAAGAAAATGGGAAAATGTTGTAAGTTCAAGAGGGTTTTTTTAAGATGATGAATTTAAAAAGTATTACGGAAGCTGTCAAAGCAGAAAAAAGAATTGAGAAGAGCTTAATAAAATTCTTCTAAGCGTGCTTGGTTTTTTCCTTGGTTTGAAATGCCGAAAAGGTAGTTGGGATGGCTAGGTCAAGTAAATAACTGAGGAAGTAAAACAGGCACTGGTCCTTAGTTATCCTATAATCAGATGAAAAATAAGACATCAGAGAAAATTCATATGGATTTTATATTAAAGGACACAAAATCAGCATGCCCATTAACAATGGCAATGAGATTCCTGAAGACATTTTAAAACTTGTTTTAGGGCATTGAAAAATTGTTGGTCTTTGACTTTTCAAAACATTTCAATGATAGTAATTAACCAAACTTGTGAATCATCAAATACATATAAAGCTGAATTTTCCAATTAAGGTATATACTTTGTCCTGTAATTTTAAGACTAGTATTTTTCTCTTATACTCATTTGACTCTGCTTTGTTTGTGTTTTTTGACCGCACAGAAAGAACTCATATTCGTTATTTCCACAGGGAACGCGACGCAAGCAAAATGAATTACATGTACGCTCAGTACGTCAAAAATACTATGGAGCCACTCAACGTCCCAGATGTCAGTAAGGACAAAAGATTTCCCTGGACAGTAAGTAACCCGATTTCATCTGGGAGCTTGAAGGCTGTGTTGCCATCGGGTCTGCTCTTGTGAGGGTCTCTGCAGCTAAAGGGCTGGCCCTAGAATTGCCTGTCTAGGAGTGATCTGTGCTTTCCCTGACCTGATGAAGGAAAATGAAGTAGCTCGTAACATCTGCCAAGAGCTGGTTAGCAATACTTGAGTATTTTTCTGTGTACTTCCTTCAGTTTTTTTTAACATGTACTAATGAATTATCGTAAACTAATTTTGAGGTAGTTTAACTATTACCTACTTCATGTCAATGACATTCCTTAAATAGTCTTGCTAGAATTCTTGAGTTTATTGTCAAAAATTAAGTTCCACAGGGCTCTAACTTATGTAATTGGTGATCTAACACACCGGGTAGCTCTGTGGAAAACGAGGTTCTGTTTTCCTCGACAGCAAAGCTACAAAGATCAGCTGCCTGACTTTGTCATTTGCACATCTAGGCAGCTTGTTAGAACTTTAGCAGTGTGAGTGGTAGAAACAGTGGATGCGTACTAGATGGTACTAGAGAGGGTCCAGCTGGTGACACACACTGTCCCCATGGGGCGATGCCTTGATCCCCGCCCCTCATAAGTTCCTGGGAGACACCAGCCACCAGGCTTAGCAGGCACTGAATAAACATTTTGCTTAGTATCACTGTAAGCTACTTGGAAAGTTTAAAATGGGAAAATGGAAATAGAGGAGATTTATCATTTTTAATAATTAAAGGTGACTTGTTTTGTATTGCATCTATTACAAGTGAACTTCATTATAATTTGTACATTTTCTGCCTCTATCACTCCAGCTAATGAAAAACAAATACGTTAATGGTTTCAGAAGTCCAGTATAGTTTATATAGTATTCAGTGGGCAATCAACCTTTTCATGACTTTTAGCTGCTTTTTGTTTTGTTTTTGTTTAGAATGAAAACACAGGGAACGTAAACCAGCAGTGCATTAGAAGTTTGCTTTGTACGCCTATAAAAAATGGGAAGAAGAATAAAGTGATAGGTAAGCCTTTTCATTAACCTCCACGGTACACTTATTAAGGGAAAAATGTATTCCCAGGAAGTTCTGTCTTTCAAGTGTAAATATAAATAAAATATGAAAAAGGTAAAAATTGGAATGATAAAAGAGTTCTGACATAACAGACATTTGTGAAGTATCTTATTAACTATTCTTGTAATTGTTATAATCCTACTTTAACAGAAATTTTTTTTTTTTAAGATTTTATTGGGGAATTTGGGGAGGGAACAGCGTTTGGGAATCGGGGAAGGAGGAACAGACAAGTTGCTATCCTTTTGTTCTTCAGTCTAGTTGTGGAGGACGTGGCTTCACTGGCCTGTGTTGGTATTATCATTGTGCTGTTCCTGACTGAGGCAGATCAGTCACCGGTCACTGGATGGCCGCTCACGGCGGCTCACACTGGCTGCCAGCCACACACGGTAGCTTACGGCAGCCCACTGCAGCCCCACTGCAGCCTACACTGGCACTGGCGACTCACAGCAGCCCAGCTCCAGGTCGAGCTATTGTTCACCATCTTAGCTGTAGAGGGTGCAGTGTCACTGGCCCATGTGGGATCTGAACCGGGGTCCTGCTGCTCAGAGCTTGTGCTCCCAAGCCTACTTCTAACCAACAAGCCACGCAGCTGATCCCAGAATTTTTGTGTAAGAACGTATTGAAAGTTAGTAGATGGAGAGACATGAAGTTAATGTGTACTGTTTTTAGAGTCGCACTTCTTGGTTTTTTTATCTTTATTGAATAAGTGGGTTAGATTGTAGATTGTATTCATTCATTCATCATTCATTTATCGAAAATGTTTACTGAGCTTTCTACTGCTCTGGGCACTTGGGATAAATCAATGAACAACGCAGAAATCCCTGCCCGTAGGGAACTTATATTCTTACATGAGGTTATGGAAAAAACATTTACATTCAGAAGAACGCATTCTCAGAAAAATGGAATGTTTTGTGTTATTGACATACTTGTTTCTTGGCATTGCAGGTTTTATCAAGAGTAGAACAGAACGTATGGGTTTTATATGCCAGTCATTCATGACTGATGCTGAAAATAGTCAGAACTGTTAACATCCTCCCAAGAACTTGGAAATAAAAGAAACAGGAAGGCAAACCTTTTAAATAAAAGCCCTAATGGAGCAAGGCTTAGCTATATACATTTACCTTAAAAAGTCTGGTAGTTTCCATGTTTCATTAAAGGAGAGCATGTCAGAAAGGGGAGGATAGGAGGTATTGTTCATGGAAAAAGGGAAAAGAGACAAGTATTGAAAGCCTGTCCAGTTTCTATCCAGAAGCCGGGGACCTTTGCCCCCGGTGCGGACAGGGACGTAGAGAACTGTGTCAGTGCACACGGCGACACCATCACCTCAGTGGCGATGGGTGTGGCAGGTTGTAGCCAATAATTTCTCACCGATTCCTGTCTCTTGGCAGGAGTGCATCCTCACGGTGAGATGCACACACCGGTTTATGCTCTAGCGTTCCGCCAATCCCTGCCTTTCCTTGTTCTGACCTTTTCCTCTCCGAGGCAGGCCAGCTCATAAGAAGAGAATGCATTCTTCCCACCCTCTCAAATGTGCTGATCGCTTTGATACTTGTTTCTTACTGTGCTTCAGCGGACTGGACTGCAGGCAGTGGGCTGGACGTGGCAGGTTCCTGGGACAGATTCGTTTCCTGCTGGGCATCAGTACCATTCTGGTTTTATACATCAGCCTTGTGAACTTGTCACTGTGACCCACCCAGAGAGATGGGTCTGTCCTCAGTGTGGCCACCTAGTTTCTAAGGCAGCAGGCAGGAGGTCAGATCCGGGCCTGGGGAAGCCAGCATGGCCACCCCTTGCCGAGCTGTTAGGTCCCTGGCACTCTTCGTATTCTCTGAGAAAAAGTGCAGCCTAGTGAATATGTACACGAGCTCTCTTTTCACGATGGCCACCCATGGGATCTGTAACATAAGCAACAGAAAAAAACTGACGGGGGCCCCACAATGATACTACGTCAAAGCTATGTTACAAAATTCTAGCAAGTTCAAGGTGAAAACAACACTATAAATGTTAATGCTGCTCTGGTGCTTTCAAATATAAGTATAAAGACTTACTACAAGCTGCCTTCGACCTTGCAAAATGGGAAATGGAATTCCAGAAGGGATGTATTACTTACTAGTAAGTTTCCTTAAGGAGGAGGACCTTGTGGCGACCTGCCATGCCTCGTCCCATTTTCAGTTTTCCTCAGCAGCGTCTCTTTGGAACATAACTGGGAATGGGGGTGACTAGAGGAAGTTATACGTCAGGCTTTTCATCACTTCACACAGATGGTAAAGGAGAGCTCGTCGGGGGAAGTGCAAAGAACCCTGACCGGAGCAGGCCTGACAGCATCCATTGGCTCCAAGCGTCCTTGAACCATTTAAAAGGTTAGGAGCACATCGCTCACCTCTGCGGAGTTGAACTCGCCTTTCACATCTGTTGAAAGTTCACATTCTGTTTAAGAATGCCAGTTGAAATACTCAGACTTTCCTTAGTATGCATTTTGTCCTACTTGAGAAAAGAGCCAAAAGAAAGCAAATGTTTTTGGAGAGGAAAAATTCCCTGTAAATAAAAGGAAAGAAAATAATTCCCTTAGTGGGGTCGTAGGTGGCGGTTCAAGTTGATTCCAAGTATGAGAAGGAAAATGTCCCGTGTCCCTTCTGTGTTGCAAGTGTAACAAAACAGGGAGTTTGAATTCTCCACTAGACTTTGTACCCACAGTTGCAACATGGAAAATATCATGGCTGCAGATAACTTTTCTTGCATGTCAAGGCCAGATTCTGCTGTTATGTAATCCTAATAGAGAGTCCCCATGGAGTTACATGCAGAAAGACAGATGGGCCCATGTGCTTTCTGTAATCTTCTTTCCCCCTCATTTTTTTCCATTACTGACATTTAGATGGAATTATAGACATGAGACCAGTACAGGGCCTGTTGCATCATCAGATGTGTTGCCTGAGGTTTTGTTTCATGTCACATGTCTTCTGAGTGCTCTGGCTCATCCTGAGTGTTTCCAGTACCATGAAGGAAACGTTTTTCTCATTCAGCATTCACTTATTTTAACCAATTATTCCCCCAATTTATTAAGTTAAATATGACTTTTCCCCATATCGTATTTATCAGACATTCTTAGGCATATTTTTCATACCAATTTCAGGACATATTTTGAAGAAATTAGTCTTATTCCCATCCAAAAAAATAAGTTAAGAACATCTCTGCTTTAAATAGGGTACATTTCCAGCCGTCTCTTTGTTAGTGAAGAGTTTAGTAAGAAGTATAGTGGAACACCTCATGTTGCGAGAGCTGCATTTCTTGCCGAATGTGTGCTCTAAGCAGATGACGCTCCCCACCTCTGCTCACCTGTGTGTTGTCATTTGATTCCAAGGCAGAGATAAGTAGTCCAAATTATGTAAGTTTAAATTTGACTTCTACTTCGTTTTACTTTTCATATTAAATTTTATCATTTGGCCATATCACTAACTGCTCACTTGTTTATAAAATGTTTGCTAGGATTTTCCTAATACAAGTACCTGTAATTAAACGGCGTGGTGTCATCAAGCCTCATTGCTTTTCAGGGGGAAGAGAGGGTCTTGACCAGCTTTTACAAAATTCATCTGGAAGATTAATATATTTAAAAAATCAGAGACATAGCTCTATTTACATCTATGTCTATCTATATATCTATAGCTCTATCTATCTGTTAGACTGTAACAGAGACACTGTAGCTGTCCTTCCCTGAGCTGTGGCTGTGACAGCTGACTCTTGATATTTGTACACGTTACCTTCCATTTTGATACCTTTCGATTCCAGAGGTATTGTTAACTAACACTTCTTACTGTACCCATTCAGTGACTTGGCTGAGGCACGGATGTGACCCGCTGCCCAGGAGAGGGCTGCTGAGCTCGGTCATAGCCTGGCAGACTGCCCGACAGCCGCGTCTCACCCCTCCTGTGGTCTTTCCCTTTTCACACATGCAGTAACTCTTATGAAGTGATAAAAAGTAAAATCTTGTTTATGAAACTTGGCCATGTAGGAGAAAGCTTTAGTGAAGCTTGAACAGCGCTCACGCTGTGATGTGAGGCTAAGGGCATGGAGCGCGTGACTCGCAGGGAAATGTGATTTGGGAGCGAGCCAGGAGCCTATATAAACAGTTCCATATTTATAATTCGGGGATTCACAGAGGTTGGAGAACACAGCCCTCGTGTTTTTACCATACATGGGACATGTTCCTGAAGATAACCGTGCCGGTGGCCGTTTAGCCATGTTTTTACTTGCAGTATTCACATTCATTCTGCTTTGTTTAACCTTTTCCTCAATGACGTGTTCGAGAAGCAATCCTGCAGCACTAATGCACTTAGGATAGAGAAGGGTGTCTCTACTGCCTGAAGCAGAAAAACTCACACAAACGGGAAAGAACAAAGATGGACGCACAGACAAGTGTAGTGCTAAAGTGCTCCCACAGTGACAGAGGGACGTGTGACGTACAACTTTGCATCTTCATGAACTGTGAAACCCTTTTGTGTTCAGGAGAGAAAGGACATAACAGACCACCGCCTTCATGGGAAAGCAGTTTGGGTCAAAGCTGCAGTCCTGCTTTCCCTCATTAACTCAGTAAACATTTCGGGGGTTCCTCCTGTAATGCCAGGCACTTTGCCAGCTGAGGAAGTAGAACTGAAAAAATAAAATCTCTGAGCCCAAGATATGTAGAGTCTACAAAGAGAGCCAGATATAGAAAACCCTGTGGTACTCCAAGTGATGGCGTTGAAAGCAAACCAAAGAGATGCCTGCCTCACAGGGCAGTGGGGGCCCCAGGAGAGATCCATCACTGGGTACCAGCCACGGGAGCCTGGGGAGGGCACAGGCCAGGGGACAAGCACAGGCAAACGTGCGGGCAGGCCGGATGGCCGGCGGGGGCACTCCTGTGATGAGGTCAAAGGGCACCAGGCCGCAGTGTGGTCAAAGTGGCCTCTGGGGCGAGGCCGAGCTGGGGTGTGAATTTTAGAGCTGAGCACACTAAGGGGCCTTGAGCAACGACTTCACCTTTCTGAGACTCAGTTTCTTCATCTGTGAAATGGGGCTGGTCACACCTACCTCAGTGTAAATTGTGAGGACTAGAGATCGTGTCTGTACTAAAGCAGTTAGCACGAGGCCCACCCCATGGTGGGCACATGCTGGGACTCTGTTATATATTTAGGGACAGAAGAGACGAGGACCTCAACAGCACTGTTTACCCAGAGGTAGGTGGCCCAGCTCCTCGCAGAGACCACGAGGCTCAGAGTCCCATAGAACAACTAGCTCAGTGAGGACATATCATGACGTTGATGTCATCTTCCATTTATGTTGACAACATGTTTGACTTTCAAAGAGAGGCCAGGACATAGGTAGGAGGTTATGATTTTCGTCAGACAGTAGCTCTGCTTTTATTTCTAAATAAATAAGTCATTTTTATTTGCATTCGTTTGAAGTATTAAAAGTTGTCTGCAAACATGGCCTCTTAGACACAGAGGTGCATATTTGAAATTTGAGACTATGTGAATTGCTTGTTTCCTGCTTTCTATTTTGCATGTAATTGTGTTTTTTAACTTCTGGTTTCTCAGTAAGGCAGTCTGCGTGACCCAAAATTCTGTGCATCCAAATTGTTCTCTTGGCAAGAGTGCAAAAATCCAATTAGCCTCCAAAGGACAAATTGTCTTTGGGGATTCGACTGACCTAAAACTCACAACCAAGTCTGGAAGAAAATAGCACTCTAGGATTTTTGAACAGAGGCAACGTACGTTTAAGACAATGTGAATCAAGTCCCATGTAAATTAATTCAGTTTACTTTCTACCTTAGATCTGTGAGGGTTCATCAGTTTCTTTGGAGATGACAGACATTCCTAAATGTCTAAGACGGTCTTTGGGGGGTATGTGTTCAAATCGATAAAAACTGTGATCATTCCTACTAACACTTGCTCCATTTCTTGTATCGTTATAGGGGTTTGCCAACTTGTTAATAAGATGGAGGAGAACACTGGCGAGGTTAAACCTTTCAACCGAAATGATGAACAGTTTCTGGAAGCTTTTGTCATCTTCTGTGGCTTGGGAATCCAGAACACGCAGATGTATGAAGCTGTGGAGAGAGCCATGGCCAAGCAAATGGTCACGTTAGAGGTGGGCCGCAGCTTTGGGGCCGCTCAGCCGTAGCAAGTCACCCTGTCTGTGATACCATGGTGGCCGCACGCATCATGTGGGCCAGATGATCAGATCTTTAATTCCGCATTTAAACAGCTCAGGAAACTGAGACCCAGAATATTGTAGAATCTTGTCAGAGGTCACGTGACCAACCCACAACTCGGGCGGTATGTCCCTCCCCCGTCTGCGTTTTGGGCACAAATCAGTCCTTGACCTGAACCATCGGGCCACACAGGCGCCTCCTGCCACTTACTGCAGCCTGCTTTCCCGTCCTGGTCGCCTGAGCCCCCCCCCCGCCCCATCTTGCCTCACAAGCAGCTGTAGTTATTTTAAATACAGTCATCTAAAAAATAAAAATAAAAAAAACAGAAACAAGCAAAATAAAAACAGAAACCCTGAGCAGCACTCATAGAGAATCAGAGTAAGGAAAAGAAAAAAAATCAAGGATAGTTTAAACTCCTACACTAGCTATTTCAGAATCTCTCAGAAACTTTCAAATTACAGATTTATGGGACCCATTTCTAAAGATTCTGACTAGGCCTTGGGTAAAGACTGGAATCTGCATTGTACAGAGCTGCCTGGCGATTCTGAACGCAGGCAGCCAGTGGGCCCCTGGCCTGGGGACTGGTGGTGGGCAGCCTCCTTCTCCAGTGACCAGCCCACCCAGGGGGGGCGCCCCTTCCAGATGGATTTCACTGATGGCTCTGAAAATGTTGCACTTCGTGGAACACAGAAATTTTCTTTCGTCATAGACCAGTTTAGGGAATTGGATTTCAAAAAGTGCAAACGTCTGCTTAGTCATTCGAGCATTGGTGTGAAATACATTTGAATGTTTGCCTGCTCTGGCCTAGTTGAGGAGAGTGGGAATCACTGTTTGGGATATAACTTTTCCTCGGAAAATACACAAATAAATAAATACACAACCTAAAGAGCTAGAAAGTTATATGTTATATGTCAAGATTTATCAGTAACCGAGATGGTTCACTTTACTTCCTGAGGTGAATTATAACACTGAAGTTTTGCTATAGTATTACATATGAGACCTCAAATTTGAAATCTCGGTTTCAAATACATATTTAAATGACATATACACTCACATATGTGTTCATATAGTTTCATAAGTCTGAAAGCAGTTACCTTTTCAACAATAATTCTAAAGCTCCTAGAGCTTTTTTTATAAACCTGTGTTGGCTCTGTCAGACATGAACTTTCAAAAACATGTTTTTAAAATATGATAGATGTTTTACATACAGCCACTACCCTGGTTAAAAACAATGCCTAAAATAGCACCCCACTGCTTAGCGGTTATCTCCTGTGACAGTGGGAATGCGTGGTTCTCATGGGCAGTTGTAAGAGACAGTGAGCCCGACCTCTGAGTGTACTGAGGTCGCGGGGCGCGCGTGCGAGGGAGAGGAGAGCTGGGTCCCGGCCCCTGGTCTCTCGCTGGGGGTGAGCTCACAGCCGAGGCCCGAGAACCCCTGCGCCTGGGGGGGGCCTCAGCTGCCAGGGGGTGCGTTCCTGGGCCGGAAGCCCTGCACCAGGCTCTGACTCCGATCGGTGGACTGGGGACCCTGCACCTGTGACGGTTATACCCCAGCCATGCAGACTTCTGACTTCTCCGGTGGGTACCGGCCTCATCAGAGAGCCACTTCTAGACTCCCTGCTTTCCAAATGCTTCCCAAACAGCATCATTAAAATGTCACTTTATGCAAAGGTGTTTCTCCCTAATTATGAACACAAGCAAAAATAAAGTCAGTATCTAAAAAAATAAATAAAAACAGTCGAAGCTAAATTTTCTGCCAAGTTTGGTCCAACAGTGTGGCTTATAGAGAATGTGTTCCTTATATCGACAATGGCAGAGGGCAAGTGATGCGTTTTTGGACACGGAGTAGTACTTTGTTTTCCGAAACAAGCAATTGAATGGAAGTCTGGGATTTTCTCTCTGTTGAAGAAAGCAGAAACCAGAACAGGGCTTGGCATTCTGAGGAGACTGGTTGTCGCTCTGAGAAGTTTTAGCAGAATCCCAAGCATGAAAATCCTGGTGTGTACCTGGCAGCGCTCCTCCTGTAACCTGTGTCCTGCCTCTCCCCGCAGGTGCTGTCCTATCACGCGTCAGCAGCGGAGGAGGAGACGAGGGAGCTACAGTCCTTGGCGGTAATTCTCCCGCTTCCTGTAACCACGACTGGCTACACACATCTAAGTAGTGTATCCATACATAGGCCTTTGTCAGGATAGCTGCCTCTCCTAGTAATGGTCCCTCAGACATGGAATCAAATGTGGCCAATATTTAGATGGACACTTATAAAAATATTTAATCAACTCTAATGTCTTGCAGGGCTACAAAGTCACTGATAATACAAAGCCAAAGATAATAACTTATATTGACTTTGTAATACATTATTATATGATTCTGATTTTTCCCCCCAATAATTGTTTTAATCTTTACATCTATCTTAGGCCAAAATTAAATTTAGTTTTCAGTTCCTGGGGAAATGGGGACAGGTGACTGCAAAGTGGTTGTTTGGTTAAGGTAATGACAGCAAAGGCTGTATAGTTTGTTACTGATAACCTATGGTGCATTATTGAGAACTGAGAGTGACTTTAGTTTCTGACCATAGAGCTCTGGAATGTTCTTTGAAATTGTGTTCACATAAGGCCCATTCCCGAGTGTTCTTTCTTTACTTCAGCCATCCTGCCACCTGTTAGCAGCTCAGCAGCAGCTCAGCTTGGGCCGGGAATCGAACCGGCGACCCTGTTGCTCAGAGCTCGCTCAAGGGTGCGAGCTCTTAACCAACTGAGCCACTCGGCTGCCCCCCCTCCCCCCAGAGTTTTCATTACACTTATTTAGTTGCTGTGAGAGAAGAGCATCGATACGTGAGTAGAAGTCCCGGGTCCTGGGCGTCGGTTGAGATTCACGGACGTTTGAGGCCCTTACTCATTCACAGCCACGGCTGGCCTTCCGAGCTTACATTAGTTTGGGATGACATAGGTCAGGTGTGTGTGACATGTGACGACAGCCGGGAGTCGTAAGGAATGAGAAGGGCGTGAACAGGGTGGGGAGAGCCTTTTTCGTGGCCGTCACCATCGTAGCCCCCAGATGCCAGCCCTGTGTCCCTTGCGGACATCTCATGGCAGCTGCACAGCTGTGTCACGAAGCCACAGTGAAGCGCGAGGAGCCGAGCGGCTCCAGGTGCCACCGGCAGGAGGCGAGGCCGGGACGCACCCTCAGCCCACGGCCCGAGCCCGTGCATGTCACCGCTGCCGTCTGTTATGAGCTGTGAGGGGGGAGAAGGGAGAGACGGAGCAGCTCTTCTGACCTTGGTGATGAAAAGAGTCATGGTGCCATTAGTTAAGGAAGGCGGAAATAGTAAGCAGGAAAGCTGGCAGGTTTGATCTAGAACATGGTATGTATGAGGTGCTGGTGGGCCAGCCAAGTGGACATGCCCGTGAGGAAAGGCAGGACTTGCGTGGTGAGGGGCTGGTGGTCAGAGCTGGAGCTGCTGCTTGGGGAGGTACCCCGGGACCGGGGTGGCCCATGGCAGTGACATCCCGGGAGTGGAGCAGTCGGGAGGTAGTGTGGAGAGAGGGCAACACGAGGGGCAGAACCCAGCTGAACTAAGGCTGACACGGGAGCAGGAAAAGAGCTAGGACGGAAGCGGTAGTCAAACAGAGAGGCAGGTGGAGGATGGCAGGGCCCAGAAGTTTCCCCAAGGAGGGGGGCCTGTGACGTGTAGGACGTGGAGACACTTGAGCACTGAGCAAAGGCGGCGGGAGTCCGTGATGAGGGGACTGTTGAGAAAACAGCTTCAGGAGTGAAATGGCAGAGACCAGAGGAAATGGTGAGAAAATGAAGGAGAAATACGGTCTCCGTTTTAAAAATCAGTTTCCTGTGAAACAGAGAGGAGGAGCTCTGAAAGGGGTTGGTGAAGTTTGCAGTGTTCGTTTCGGTTCGTTTTGTGCTTACAAACCAGGGCTGCTCACAAGCAAGAAAGCCCGCGTGTTCTTGGACAAAGGGGGGGTCACGGGTGCGTGTAAGGCGAGCAGAGCAAGATGGCGGGAGGGCTGGGCCTGGATGTGGCCTGAGCACTAAGGAGAGCCATTTCTTTGGTCAAGACAAGAGGAAAGGGATACTAGTAATAGCTGCATTTATGGGGCACTTACCACCATAAGTGGGCAGCATGTTTGCAGTTCTCTGTGTGTGTGAACCAAGTGTATGTAATCCACAACAACCCTGTACAGTCGGTATTACCAGCATTTTGAAATGCAGTTTGAGGCTGAGAGAGCTTAGATTGTCCCACTCGGGATCACCCAGGCTGTCAGCCATGGTGCCAGGGCCAAGCCCAGGCCCCCGGGCCCAGCCCACCGTCCCCGGCACAGCTCTCGAAAGACAGTGAGCTACAACGGGAGGAAGGACACTGAGGACTTGGGTTCGCCATTAAGTCACTGAGTTGGGAAGCTGAGTCATGTGCCAACGTCAGTCTGAGGAACTTGAGATGATTTTACCCTAAAGGTTTTGGGGTTAGCCTTGTTTGGAACTGGCTATCTTTATTTTGTTCTCAATCATATTTGAAGAAATGAGCATTTTTTTCATTTATTTACAAAGGTCTATAAGTTTAAATTATCTTTCACATCAGGCTTACTTGGCCCATTTGTCTGGTCCTCCTAGAATGATAACGTTTGGAAACTAAACACGTGCTGTGAGTTGGAAATGCTCGCATGGAAAGACATGTCTTGAGGTGCTTGCCGGCTCTGGGATTATCGAGTTGGTTCTAAAATGAGGGGAGGTTGCACTCTGCCTGCCACGTGTTGTTTTAGATAAATAAAAACTAGCATATAGAGTAATTTCTAAAGATAATGCTAAAAAATCAGGAGGCTATTAAACTTTGTGTTTCGCTTTGAAAATAGCATAGTCTTTCAGAAAAATCTGAAAATTGTTTCCTCAATTATATTTATAATTTTAGCAGAGAAAAACACTTTGGGATAACTGAAAATTGCTGTATTGCAGTATTGTTCAAAACCATCTGTTGTTCTTTTTGAAAAATAGATTTCTGGCAGCTGCACTGAGAAATGTAAGGTTACAGAGCTTGTAGGTCAAGTAATTAATTTAAATTGGTTGAAATTCAGCAACCAATTGCAATTCTAATTTTCTATCAATCTAATAAAAATTCTTTTACAGCCTCAACTACACAGGTGTTTGCATCACCTAGCAATTACCAAAATTGCTGTCTTTGTTATGTGTCTGTTTATCTCAGTTTAAAACCTAAAATAAGTTGAAAAACTGTCAAATATTTTCTTAACTCTTATTTTTTAAAATTAGTTCTTAAGAGAATTAAATAATATACTGAAGTATACTAAATATTTATGCCTGTGCCCAGAGAAGTTCTGTAGTTATACAAAAGTAATTTTGTTGATAGAAAATTCAGTATCCTTATTTTTTCCCTGATTCACTTGAGTTTTTTAATTCAGTTTATTGAGTTTCCTATTTTTAATCTAATCTTATCTTGGCTTAAAATTGGGTGTAGTAAACTAAGCATTTTGCCATATACCTTTTAATGATTCTTAGTCATAAATTATTGAGATAAAAATAAAAGACCCCAACTGACTTGGTTATGATAAAGTTATCAAAATGTAATGCATGTTTATTACAGGTACCTGAATATTTGATGGCTGATTGCCTTTTCCACCTTCCTCTCTTGTTAAAAGAGCAGTAAATAAATAAGTATTAGAGTTTAGATTTTAAAATAAGCTGCTCCGTTTTGTCTTGGAGTCACTGCTGACTCAGCTTGAGTCCCTAGAGCTTCTGCTTGGCAGCAGTTTCTTTGATCATCAGTCATGGATGTAAGCGCAGACTGAGACCCTGCTGTGATCCTAAAAGGTCTTCTGTATCAAAGTAGTGAGAGAGGGAAAAGCCGACCTTAGGATGGAATTTGCCTCGTCTTGATCAGGCACAGGTGTGACTGAGGCAGGTCACAGTAAGGGGCAGAGCCACCTACCTGACTCAGATCTCTGAGGCCAAGTCAGGGTAGCATGTGGTCCACTTCCTTCATCAAGATGATCATCACATTCCCTCACTTTTGGGGAAAAGCTATATAAACAGCCAAAATGTTCATGGAAAATTTCGAGCAGATAATAACAAAGAGCTGACCTTCTGCTCTTAATAACTGTTGTCACTCAACCGCAGTAAGCTGTGGCATCCAGTGAGGCACCCTCTTCCACCATCAGTGTTAGGACACTCTGGGACAGCCTGGGTCCTGTGGACTTCCTGTCACTATCATCAGTACATTCACTTGCATCGATACCTGTGACATGGACTGGGTGGGTCTTCTTCACATTGACCAGACTTCATAGATTCTGTTTGAGTCTTCCTGCTTTAATTTGACAGGCTAACCTTATCTGTTTTGCTTGGATTTTACTAGTGGATGACTTCCAATGGTAATCTTAGCTCCAAAATGTGGTGGCACTGTTCTGGGTCATCTTATACACTAACCAGATGTTCCCCAGATCTGTGTGTGCCAGTCCCAGCTGTAGTCATAAATTTACTCTAAAGTTTCACTTATAAGCACATACATGTTTTATCAGAATCTTGACATTATGATATTCCTTTATGTGATTTTGCAAAACCATACAATCACTACCCAACTTTTTAAATAATCTGTACCTCTTTCCTATTGAGATTTAAATGCATCCATTTATATAATGTTATAAAGAAGGAAAAATCATAAAACATGTTGATATAGTTATTGAAAAACACATACTAATCCAGTCTAGTTGTGCCTTATTCACGTCTTGATTCTCAGTAAGATTTGGTTCCACCTAGAGTTAGATGTTCACCTCCCTTTGTATAAGAAGATTTCTCTCCCATTTTTATATTGATTTACTTCCCTCTTAGAGAAAGATAAATTCCAACAGCCTTGTAAACTAACCGTGTGAGATTTGTTTCCTTCAAAACGCATGTTCTGTGCATGTGAACAGCAGGGAAAAGAAACATTAGCCTCCTATAAAGTTAAATGTGATGGCTGTCACATGGCTTCATTCACAGACCTGGAGCCAAACTGCTCTCCACAAAAGTGTGCCCCGTGTGGGGGTGGAAGCGGGTAGTGATCAGGGACTGATAAGGGTCACTCCCTGTAGTCACCAATCAGCGCATCAATTGGCTCATTAATTTTATCTCTGAAAATAATTTCCTTTAAGAATGGACCTTTGAGAACCTCTTCCTTTTAACATGTATATTAAAGAAGCATCAAGGAGTCATGTAACAAAATGCCTTTATAGGACACTGACGCTTTCTGGAAGAATTCGACATTTTATGCAAGACCAGGTTCAGCAGCTGCCTTTCTTTTCAGACTATTTTAAGAAATGACTTTCTGAAGAAGGAACCCTTTTGAACAGTTGGCTGTTCGGCATTGTTGCTGTGATTTATATTTTAGCTCTTGAGGTCCAATACTTCAGACCCGAGGCAGCGTGTCTTTCACGGCAGCACGACCTTTCTGTATAAAGATGACACCATTGGACAAATTGTGTAGCCACGCAGCCACACATCTTTATTTTCTTCTGAGGTTACAGAGACTTTGCCACAGGCTAAATATAAACCTTCTCATGAGCCATCCACCCAAAATAAGAAACGCAATCATTTTAAAATGATCATTATGTTTACCTGACCCAAGTGTATTATTTTCCATGAATACGTGCTTTCTGGGCTTCAAGGAGACTTATAAGTGTATTATTTCCTATAAACTTTCATTTCTCTGTTGAATAAACACAAAGACACTCTCCACACTTGTGTAAAAGGGACACCAGTGTGTCCCGTTTGTGGTGTGAGTGGCCTTCATAATGAGACATAGCTGAACAAAAGAAGGGCCTCGTTGGTCTTACGTAAGGACTGGGAAAGGTCGGGATAGATGCTCCTCAACTTGAGAAAAACAGGGGACAGCTAGTCAGGGTTCTGCAGAGACACAGAACCAGCAGGACATAGATCTCGAAGGAGATTTTTCTGAGGAATTGGCTCACGCAATGACAGGAGCTGAGAATTCCAGCCATCTGCCATCTCTAAGCTGGAGACCCGGCAACGCTGCTGGGACATTCAATGTGAGTCTGAAGGCCTGAGAACAGGTGAGCTGATGGTTGAAATCACTTCGGAGCACCTGAGCTGAGCTGAGATGTCCCCGCTCAAGCAGGCAGGTAGGAAGCAGGCAGGGGCACGTTCTCCCTTCCTCTGCCTTTTGTCCCATCCAGGCCCCCAGTGGACGGCATGATGCCCACCCACATGGGGCGCACAATCCACTTTACTGAGCCCATGGATTCCAGGACTGATCTCACCCAGAAACACCCTCACAGACACACCAGAGCTAATGTCTAATCCAGGCACCCCAGGGCCAGTCAAACGGACACACAGTTAACCACCACAAGCGACTAAAGGAAGTCGTGAAATGTGCACTCGCTTCTCTGTCGTGGTCTTGTCAGGAACCACTTGGGCAAATGACCAACGTGCTTGTGTTACTTACTGCACGTAAGCTATGTATTTCAATCACGTGTCTGCCATCTCCGTCAAGCTATTAGTTCTTGAGTCATAATAATAGTAATAATAATAATAATAATAGCTGTTATTTAGTGATTGCTTAACAAGAGCCTGGTTTACACATTTTGTTGAGTGATTGAATGAATAAATCAATCAATCAGTAGATTCTGGAAAATCCAGACTTTTGGAAAGCCTATAATCTAGCATGAACTAACACAGCTCAAGCTCCTTCAGTGCATTCAACAAGATTCTGCTTTTTCTGTAAGACGGTTATGAAGCTAGAAATAATGTCATAGCTGATTAAATATATACAACCACCTGCTAACTGGGGAGAGCGCAGACCTGCCCAGGATACTGGGATGCATTTTCGTTGCCAGCTTTGATTTCCGTGAATGCAGTGTGATGGTCAAGAACATGGGTCTAGAGAGAGACGTCTCAGTTGAAATTCCAGTCCTGCGATCACAGGTGAATATGTGACTGCCCTGTGCCTCAGTCTCTCCGCCCACAAAAAGAGCACAATAAAGAATTGGGCTCCCAGACTTGTAGCGACTAGAGCTCCTGGTGCACACACCCCATTAAGGGTCAGTGCTGTTAGTGGTAGCTGGAACGCCATTCTCAGAATCTCACGGCAGCCGCACTGAGACCTTTATGTTCCCTGTCGCATTCGGAGTTACCTGCTCAGGCCACTCTGATAATGTGCCCTCAAGAAAGCTGACACTCACTTGTAAATTAGCTTCAGTAGAACAGTAGGTGTGAAACTTCTGGGAAGAAAAATGCGCCATGTGTTGTAAGAACAAAGTAAACTCCTGTTGATAAAGTATAACCAATTCTCTACTTGAAGGAAATAATCTAGAATTGACCATTGTAAGTAACTTCCAACCACAGCTGCTAAAAGTGGAAAACTGTGGGTGGAAACAGACATGAAAAATACCACATCACCATAGCAGCTAAGGGCCACCCGTCCATGTACCTT
Organism: Hipposideros armiger; assembly: GCF_001890085.2. NCBI lineage: Eukaryota > Metazoa > Chordata > Mammalia > Chiroptera > Hipposideridae > Hipposideros > Hipposideros armiger. Next base: position 8,131,812 of record NW_017731351.1, read on the forward strand.
CAGCGCTGACAGAGTGAGAGGCAGAGCTTGGCACTGTTCTGGAAGGTCACTGGCGAGATTTAGATGCCACTCAGGGTGGTGTTAGCTTCCAGAGTGAGAGGGCCGGAAGCAATTCCGGAGTCCTGTGGACACAGAGAAACGTGGGCCGTAAACTCAGAATATTAAACCTTGGAGATGGTCTAATCCAACCTGGTTTTATAAGTGAGGACATAGGCAGAGGCATGGACGTCTAGCTCAGGGTGACAGTGGTATGTCGGGCCTGGACCCCAAAAGCAAATGTTCCTCTTACTATGTGCGTCACCCGGCTTGTGAGTTTCTCTCGTCACGATCGTTGTCTAACGATGAAATGCAAATGTGGTGAATGCTGTAGGATTTTGTCAGCTGGTGGTCAGTTTATTTAATTACTGTCAGTCAGCTGGTATTCAGGACAACTGGTTTTGAGGATCACTGAGAAATCAAAACATTGTTATAACTCTGAATCCTGCTTCCTTCAATCCGTTCCAACCCTTCTCCCAACAATATGTCAGTGGATCTCACTTCTAGCGTTGGTTGTTTGTTTTTTTAATTTTTGCAAGATTGGCGAAAGGCATTAGGAAATGAGTCATAGAAAAGTGATTTAAAGGAAGAATTCCCTCTGAAGAGTCACGAAAGGCAAATAGCTTCTTCATTGGTGTGAGTGGCAGATACAATTAAAGAACTCAGAAGAAAAATGAGGTTATACTACCAAGCTTTACTCCAGGCTGAATCTTTAACCCAATGAGCTTTGTGCATTTCTTGCTTTCCGTATTTGGTTAATCTGACACACATTGAAACGGCCCGCTCTAGGAGGGCCTAACTCTTTGAATTAAGCACTAAAAGATCTAATCGTGATGCCTGAGGATTCATGGCGCCGTGCCGTCCTGTGGAGGGACAGGCAGCATGGATCATATGAGGTGGTGAGCAGAATTTAAAGTCACCTTTATCCCAAGCTCGCCCACAGCAGACGAAAAGTTGAATTCTCTCCTGATGGTCAGAGTGCTTTACAAGATACGTGACTTTCTCGTGGCTGGTTAGTCATTGATCCCCAAAATTGTGAACCTCTGTATCACTGACCACAAGGTTCTGAAGGGACGTGTTTGCCTGGCCCCGAGAGGTCAGCTCAGAAAGGCTGAACAAGCAAAAGATGCTTTTCAGGGGAGAGGGGCTGGCGTTAGTGTCGGGTGGAGAGGCACAAGCTGTGTTGGCAGTCTTTATCCTGTAGCGTTTAGAACATCCTTTGTGGAAGGAAAGAAAGAAAACTTCCTCCTGCAAGAATAATGATGCCCTAAGGAAAAACATCTGCTCTCTGTCCAGCGCTGTGTGGATGGGGAGCAGCTGTCCTCTGATGAGAGCTGGGAGGCGGCTTATTCCCACCTCCACACTTCCGAGCGCTGTAAGCGGACCTCTCCCACTCTGATGCTGGGGGCTGGTGTAAAAAGGAAGCCCTGTATCTAAACATTTTAAACCCCCTCTTCCCCTGTTTCAGCCCACACATTCGCCTGTGGGATTGACTTAATAGAATGCAGATTTTCTTGTGAATGTGGGGCTTGGGAAAAGATTCTTCGTTTGGAGGCTAAAGAGGGGGACATTCAAAGGTTAAACACTTCTGGTGTATGTAAGTCACATGCTAAGGTCAAGATGAGAGGGTGCAGGCACCCTCGGGTGGATAGCAAAAGCTCTAGATGGCTCCGTCAGTTGTTTTACTTTGACCTTTTTACTTCACAAAAGATGGAAGTAAAGCACAGTAGTTATGTCCCAGACACAGGAAACCTAAGGGGTTTGGCAAGAGTCAAGGAGAAAACCATTACATGGAAGGAACCTGGTTCAGATTTCTTAATTTTTCTTCCCTCTGCCGTGCACCAAGCTGAAACCTGTTTCCATCAGGTGACTTGGATCTGGCTAAAGCAGTGCTAGCCGGGGGATGGCCCAGGGGCGGGGGTGGGGGTGGGGGCGTTCCTGCAAGCACTGAGCCCCAAGGCTGGCCTCCGGAAGGCCAGGAGAGAACCCCCAGCTGGCCTGTCTGGGCAGCCAGGGCCCCTGGGCAGTGGCCAGTGTTGCTTTGTGGGTGTCGGGGCTCAGGGTGGCCCGATTTTTCAGGAGAAGCCAGAAATCTATTTTTGTTTAAACCCTCCCCATTTTTAGACAGTATAACAAATTTGGTGATTTTCCCCAAACATTCAGTACCAAACAAAAGAGACGGGAGGGCACTTGTTAGGCCGGCCGGTTTTCCAGCCCCGGTTAAGGGCTTCACCCTCCTAGGAGATGTGGAGACCTTCAAACTGGAACTTATAATGAAAAGGAAGTGAAGGAAATGAGACTTTTATCTCCCATTCACTTGATAAGTACGTATTCATATTAACACATATCAAAGCTGTCTCCATCAGTAGTCGCAGTGGATATGAAGATGTGTAAGATACAGTCTGCTGTAGATGCTGGTGTGCTTAGGAGGCAGGGAAGTCCAGCCGAGGGAATTGGTGTCGTTTCACAGGTCTTCCCAAGGTGGCGGTGGTCAGCTCTGCAGGGCATCTGACCCGCTTTGGATGGGAACTGTGCCTTAAGGAGCCTATCAGTTACAGAGAATAGGTGCTTCCCGGAGAAACAGGGCATACGAAGGGACATTGATGAAAAAGAACAAGGTATATTTGAAGAAACTGTGGGTGTTAACTACAATTAAATGATTATCAAATCAAGACTAAGGATGATAATTTTTAAAAACCCTCCAAAAAATCAAAACTGGCTTCTCAAGACCCATCCCAGACCTGAGGCGACTCCCCGAGCATTGAATAGGCACCCCAGGTGATCCTGCGAGCGGGCCTGGGTGAAGTGTGTTCTGCTGGCCTCCGAGCAGAGCGTGTCTAAGATGAGAGCAGGGCGGTCAGCCTGCGGTGGAAGCCGGGTGCCATTCCCTCACTCGTGGGGCCTCCACGGGTGAGGAATTAACCTCTGTGTGTAAGACTCTGCCTGAAAAATGGAGCCGGCGTGTCCGCTTCCTAGGTGGTGTGAGAATTAAATGTAAAATGCTTACAACACAATCACTGTCCTGGTCCCCACAGTACTGGGTCCAGAATAATTACTGACTGTGAATAAGACTGGGGAGTCCTTAGCCCTGGCCCATTCTAGGCACAGTGTCAGCACAGTCACCCTGTCCCCTCCACCTGGCTTCCCTGGAACCTTGTGGCTCAGTTTAAAAATACGGCAGTAGGTCCTATATGAAAAGGTTTCTAGTATATGACATTCAAAAGAAAAAGTAAGCGCCGCGGCTGTCGCCCTGTGGCAGTGAGAGAGCTCTGTGAATCCTCGCCGCTGCCTTGATGTACAGCTTGGTTCATTTTCTCCTCCTCTCACCCAAGGCTGCTGTGGTGCCATCCGCCCAGACCCTTAAGATCACCGACTTCAGCTTCAGCGACTTTGAGCTGTCGGACCTGGAGACGGCGCTGTGCACAATTCGCATGTTCACCGACCTCAACCTCGTGCAGAACTTCCAGATGAAGCATGAGGTAGGAGTGCAGTGCCACCCTCCGGGAGTGGGCACGCGCATGCGTGCAAGGGAACTCGTTTTGATGCTAGCGTGGAATGGGGATTTCTAAGTTCCAGCCGTTGATGTATTGTCACCTAATGCATACCCGAGATTTTTAAAGGAAAATGATCAACCATTAAAAAGACGTTTATTGGGTTCTTACTGTGTATCAAGCATGAGGTTGAAGAACTGGGGAGAGTTTTCCCAACGGTGAAAATAGGAGGTGCAAAGGCAGGAGACAGAGGATTGAGGGTGGGGTGTGTGGGGCACTGGTGGAGGGGTGAGGGGATAGGGGTTTGGGGTACTGAGGGAGGGGTGAAGGGATAGGGGTTTGGGGTACTGAGGGAGGGGCTGAGAGTGGCAAGGGGAACACTGGAGAGGAAGGTAAGAAGAGAAGCAAATGATGCAGAACCCTGTAAGCTGCTCAGAGGAATTTGAATTTTGTCCTGAAAACAATGGTGAGCCGCTGAGGAATTTGAAGCGGGGAGGTAACTGATCTGATTGCAGAGGTTATGATAACACAGGACAGGGAGGACCCAAACAGAGCGAGCACTTGGAAATGAGGGGTCAGGGGGCTTGATGTGAGGTCACGCTCTGTTGCCAGCAGGGCAGCCTCTGTGGGGTAAAGATGGAAACGGATTTTACTGCTGCTCCCGACCTGTTCACCTCTCAGAAAATAGCAAGACCGAAATCGATACCTTCTAGTACTGCCTGGAGAGATTGGGGAGTTCTCTTCTGTTTCATAATGGCCGTGTGTATGGCATCAAAGAATAAGGGAGAAGAACAAGGACTGTTTAAAAAAAAAAATCAGTAATTTGCCATTAAAGTTATTTTTTTCTGCTCAGTTGAATGTCTAGTCTCCTTGTACAGATTTCCTTTCTGGAAATCTAAATACCACTATAGCACTCCATTAATTCATGAAATGAAAATGTATTCACATGTACAGTGTACGCAGCACTGTGCTGGCTACTCGTTTCAGCGGTGAAGCGAGCTGCCACAGCCCTTGAGAGCCTCTCAGTGAGGACTGAATGCGAAGGGCTGAGATAGCGGAATGAGGTTAATACAGTGCCGTTCACAGTCATTCCAGGGGCTGAACCTGGTTCTTCCGTGAAGTTGATATTACTCTTGAGTGTAAACAAATAACAAGGGTCTGTAGACTCTTCTGTAGTCGCACTTGACTCTTACTAGGGCGTGCTGACTAAAAGGCACCATGTCATTTAATTATTTCAGGACGTTCTCAAGAAAGGTTCTTTTGTTATTACGGTCCCTGCTTTACAAGTGGAGAAACTGAGACAGCCTGAGGGCAGAAAGATCAGACTTTGGGTCACAGCTCTCCTAGTGATTGGCTCTTATCTCCTTGCTCTCACATTCTCAGTTTGCAATCTGGTAGTAGGGGATAATGGTATGACTTTTTCATATGGGAGTCTTGTGAGAACCATGCATGTGTCTGTCTGTGTGATTGTCTGTACATGTATGCATGTGCACGTGTGTACACTCGGATGATATTTTGCTTACCACACAGGTGCAGGCTGCATGTCACTGATCCCTTCCTTAGGTCAGACTTGACCACGGTCATGTCACCCCATCATCTGTCTCTATTGTAGGTACGGGGCTCGTGTTTTAAGGCCTTTTCTATTCATGGAGCGCAGACATCGTTTCGAGCCAGTTCTAAATGTGAATCTCAGGTCTTCTTTTTGCAAGTTACAGGACCTTAACGAAGCTCAGGTCCCTTTGATTCCTGAGATCTCCTGTACGTACGTTAAACTAGCAAACCTGCCTTACGTTAAACTAGCAATGATTCTGTTGCAAGAGCCTGGCCGGAATGAAGGACTGTGACCCTTGTACCTATTTATGAAATTTTTATAAGTTGATCTATTTCTTAAAAACAGAAGTTTTTAGATAGCATTTGAGTGTTACATATGAAGATAGTCACGCAGAGTTTCTTTGGCAATCGCTGTTCTTACCTTTTCCTGAATTTTTGTCTGCTAGACAGTTATTTGTCCTCACTGTCTCATTCGTCTGCTCTCCTTTCCTGCTTAAATAACAACTGTTCGAACACCAGCCGGCATCTGTCTGAACGTCACAGGTTGGCCTTCCTGGCTTCGCGACTCTTCTGTCCTCTTTATTTCAGATATTGTTGTCACTGTAATTTTAGAATGATAGAATTAAAGGTTATTGCCAGAGGATGTTAGGTCATGGAGCTGCCCTGACAAAGAACATTTCCTAGTGAAACATGTCAGCTCTTCTCGTGTCTGCTCGGCTTCCTGTCCTGTAACCATCACGTCATTGCGCTCGCCGACCTTTGATGCAGACTCCTGACGCTTCTCGATAAACCTGCGTGTGCGGACTTCCCTTCGCCTTCCGCCTCGTGCCTGCCGTTCCCTGAGGTGCGGCTGCTCCGCTGTGTATGTACAGCTTTCCTCTTCCTCAGAGCCTGACTCAGCCTCTCTTCCTGGGACAACCTTGACTGCCTGCCCTCAGGAAGGCTGTTGGCGGTTTATAAAGCTGTGCTCTCAGATTTGTGTTGGTTGATTGACTTCTTTTATGTGGGCACTCGTGTTATTTTCACCACTGATGGAGATTCCTGGAGGCAGGAGCGGAGCCGTGTCTCCTGTTGCTTCTCGCTCCCACACCGTCTTGACTACGCCACCCAGGCCTTAGGGGGCCTTCGGCACGGGTGGAGACTGATTCGTGTATTGGTCATGCTCCCTGGGGTCACCCAGACTGCACAAAATTATTCCATAGTTTGCACAAAAGACTCACAGATTGGAACGTGCCAGGCATATCCACCAAGCAGACGGGGCCCTAATTTTCCTGTGTGCCGCAAGAACATCCTGATAACAGGACCAAAACCTATACTTAACTCTAGTTGCCAACTGCTGTATCCATTGGGTTACCCAAGTCTATTCGGCCCATCTTGATGAAAGCATAATAGAGTAGTCCATCAGGAATCACGTGGTCATTGCTTCACCTTACGTGAAGTACAGATGCTCCTTGACTTATGACGGTGGTTACGTCCTGATAATCCCATTGTAAATTGAAAATATCCTAAGTCAAAATAGCATTTACTACACCTGACCTGCGAAACCTCAGAGCCTGGCCAGCCGCCCCTAACCGTGTTCGGGACACTTACCTGAGCCTGTGGGTTGGAAGACCCCCCTGACACAATGAACACACTGCAGATAGTGGGTGTTTACCCTCATGGTGGCCCGGCTGGCAGGGAGCTGCGGCTCATGGCCCGGCGTCACCAGAGAGCAGGGTGTGACATGCCGTTAGCCCAAAAAAGATCCAAAGTCAAACTTCAAAGGATGCTTTCTTTTGAGTGTGCATCGCTTTCGCACCATCGTAGGTCAGACCATCATCAGTTGACTGTACGCACCTATTTAATTATATCTACAGATTCATAATAAAGAGCTCTGTCTGCAGGTTAGATTTCTGGATTTTCCTACATATTTTCCTTGATTCTTTAATTAATCCCAGCAATTTTCTCCAACACTTCACTGCATAGTTTCTAAGCATATCTGAGAAAGTTTATAGAGCTTACTGAAAATGCTCCTTCTGAGACCAATCCATCACTTCCTGTCCGACCTTGTTCAGAAGTGGTCTTGGTGAGAGAAGCTCAGCGTACCTGGGGTTAACACATGTCAGTCTTAGACACACGGGGATCCTCTGAAATGTGGACCTGAGAGGGGAGGGAGCCAGGGGACGCTTTGGTTCTCCATGGTCGGCATCCCCTGCGAACCACGTCACCGAACGGGGGCAGAGAGACCTGGAGAGAAAAGGGAGGACAAGAAGCCTTGGTTTCCGACGAAACCCTCTACGCGACTTCTGCTGGCGCTGAGGGAACCCTGGTTTTGGCCTACGCCTGTGCTGACTGCTGTGAAGCAGCAGTCTTTTCCCTGGTACTTGTCCCATTCCCCAGGGCAGTGCTCTTTGTGTTTGAAGCATCTCCAGTGATACATGTAGGGAGAAGCGCACGCTTATTTTTACAGATCCCTAAAGGCACAGTAAATCATTCAGAACTGAAGACGCAGACTCTGATGCTAAGAAACACGTGGAGTGAACACGCCGAGGACCTCGAGTCCCCGGGGGTTTTACTGAACACAACACTTAGAAGTTGCATTAAACCCAGCTTGTGAGATTTTCTCAACTGTCAGCCCTTTTTTTTCCCCACTTATTAAGATATATTTTTTCCATGTGGAGCCCAGGGCTTTATTTTGCATATACTGTTTTTTTAAATTACTCCTTGGTAACCAAGCACCTACTCTGTCTGAATATTTAAGCATAATTTAAAAGGGATAAAGAGCTAATGATTGCATCAAAACTTGTGCTGTATGCCTTGTCCCCAATCCACCCGGAGTCGCGCACTAAATACCTTTGCAGATATGCAGGATGGGAGCATGAGAACTTGAGAGTGGCTGCTTGCATGGCCCTCTAAAGTGAAATCACACATACGTGACTGTCTATTTGGATGCTCCTAACTGGTGACACATGGACATAATATCTAAAAAAGCTAGTCAGTGCCCTGCCCATGCCGAAAATACATGTCTGAGAGCTGTCTTGCATTTCACATCTAATTAAGTTAGCATGGTGGCTAACATGGTGGGCTCTGGAGTTGGACTGCTCCCATGAATTTGGGCCCCACCCTTCAGGTCCAAAGTGACCTTGAGCAAATTCCCTCTCTGAACGTCAGTTTCCTCACCTGTTAAATGATCAAATCATGCCTCCCCCAGAGGGTTAGCTGTAAATACTTTGTACAGTGCCTGGGGAGTGAATATGTGATACACGTTAGCCATTATTGTCACCACTTATGCTTTACTTCCTAAAGGTTCTTTGCAGGTGGATTTTGAGTGTTAAGAAGAATTACCGGAAGAATGTCGCTTATCATAATTGGAGACATGCCTTTAACACAGCTCAGTGCATGTTCGCAGCCCTAAAAGCAGGCAAAATTCAGGTACTTTTTAGAGCTATTCATATAGTTAAGACATTTTGTTGCTTTAATAGTAAAATTTACAGCATGTTCTTCCAAGTGTTTTAAAATGTGCACTGATGATGATTGAGAATAATATTTATCACCAGTTACAAAACAAATTATATTTTAATGTAAGAAGGCCAGTATGGCAAAATACTTAGTTGCTAACTTTCTTTCGCATGTAATGTATATGGCAATTTAAAATAGTCTGTAAATAACTTCATGTTAAATGTAAATAGTGCTTGGACAAATAAATATTTCCTTTAGAGGAAAACTCCACAGAATAAGAAAAAAGTATCAAATTTCTCATGTTCACATTCAACCTGTTCAAAAACCACTCAGGCCCTGAACTTGGCTTTGTAGATAAGGCCTGGGTTCTCTGTCGCAGGTTCTCTTGAGCCTTCAGTTAATTTTGTAAGTACTATTTCATGGGAAAGGTTTGGTGTCATACACATTGACCAGAGATCGTTGACAAAGATCAATGCAGAAAACGTTCAAGCAGCTCATTCCATAAAATTCCAGATTTTATGCATGTCTCTTTCCTGAGATTCTAGCTTCAGTGGCAATCAACTAGTTATTCTAGGTGACTCCAGGCATCCAGCATATAGCTTTCTAAGCCAGGGCTTCCATGCTTTAAAAAGATTTTAAAAATCTAAAACTGTTCTTCTCTGTCTCTGCTTTCATGGTGCACATTTCAAGTGGCTAGAGCTAGAAGAAATTATTGTTTTCCAGGAAGCCATGCGAGAAACCACAGTCGTGTGGGCTTGCCATAGCAAACATGTGTAACAAACGGTGAACTTATTTTAGAGTATGGGAAGGTCATGAGGATTGTACCACTGAAGACTGTCCTTGCTTTTTGTGAAGAATAACAAAACGACGATTTTTGTTTGTTACAAATATACTATCTAGATTGTTGAGAATTCCAGCAGAATTGAACTGATCCGAATTTCAACTTGGTTATCTTGCTAATGAAGACAAGTAGTGTAGGTAATGCAAATGGAAGATACTCTAAAACAGCCTATAACTGGCTCTGGGTTATACTATGCAACTTTTTAAAGCTAAATTTTCATTCCTGATCCTCTTTTTTTCTATTGTTTTGCTTAATATTCACATTGTCTGTGTGTGTTTAGGACATAGACTCATAGCAAAGAGTGAAGGCAGCGGAATCTGCAGGAAACTAAAAGTCAGAGGGAAAACAGCCACTGAAAGTTTCTTTTGATTATCCCATGTACACACTTAGATCACTGAGAATTAGCCACGTTTACCGTAGGTGAACAGGTGATTGACGGAGGCATTTCAGCCTTTTCTGTTGATGAGTGACATTTGCAGTGATCCCGCTCTGAAGACCAAGTTCTTCCGTGCTGAAAGGGACTGCATTCTGAGTCCCCCGTGACTAGATCAGAGAAGCACAGACGTAAAGCAGCGAGCACAAATGCATGAACCCGAAGAGCGGTGGTCTCGGGCCCTTTGCCAGCTCGCTCACCACCGCCCCCTTGTCTGGTCCTGCAGAACCAGCTGACGGACCTGGAGGTGCTGGCCCTGCTGATCGCAGCCCTCAGCCACGATCTGGACCATCGCGGCGTGAACAACTCCTACATCCAGCGGTAAGAGGGTTTCCCAAACATAAGAACGCGTGTCCTTTAAATTGCAGTTAAAAGAAGTTGCCTTAACTTCAAAAAAGTCACTAGAAAAATAATAAGACTAGTTCAGAAAAGATAGGGTTTCATCCTGGAAGAGAAAAGATAATGTTGAAAGTGCTCCGCCCAGTCCCAGGTGCTTTGTGAGTGCTCAGAAGGCGGCTTTGGTCATAGTGAGGCCGTGTGTGTAGCTCATTGTTGGGGGATTGCTGTGTGGCCAGACCTGGGTTCAGATCCTGCCTCTCCCAGTTCCCACGTGACCCTGAGCTAGGGAGCTGACTCTCTGTTCCCCGGTTTCCTGATTTGTAAAGTGCAGGTACTCGCATACCTGCCTCACAGGGCTGATGCTGTGTTAGGAGCTAAGGCCTGTCAGTCCAGGTAGAATGTCTGGTACATATTTAAGTGTTCAGTACATCTTAGCAGCAGGTGCCAGTGACAGTCCTATCATTGTCATCAGCCTGCTCTTTGGCTGATTTGGAGAGTAAGATTCTAGCTCTTCAGACAAGCGTTTCAGGCTCCATTACAGATCTTAAGTGACATTTGCAGTGACAAATGAGATGATAAAGGTGACATCACTTTCCATCAGAGTTTTGAGTCACTGAGATATTTTTATTTTCTTGCAGCAATTTATTTGAAAAGCCTGCATGTTCATGGCCAAATCTCTTAGTACTGAGCATTAAAAAAAAAAAAAATGCAGTGATTCAACTGGGTAGATTTCTTAAGGAAATTCCAGATGTCTGATATCTTGAGGGAATTTCAGAAAGCTCTCTAATCACATTCCCTGTATCTAAATAAATAGAAAACTTCATGTAAAAAGAATTGTAGTGCTGTAGCAACCTCGTCCTCTGCTGACCTTTGATGGGAACAGATAGCAAGCTCGTGCCTGAGTGTCGGAGATGGGCTGTTTTCCCCTTACAGTCTAATGTTTTGGAGAACTGACTGGGTGACAGACCCTTTGTCCCCTGTGCTTTGTCATGTGGTTGCGATCCTGAGCCTCCCTTCGACATGGGAGTAATTATGGAAGGGAACAAGAAAGTGAAAAGATACATGGAGGCACCGAGTTGAGCACAGCCTAAAGATCTAGCCTGCTCAGAGCTGGATGTGATGTTGCCGGTTGGTATACACCAGCTCCAAGACGCCATGCCGCCCTGCTGGAGAGTGGAAACACTCAGCTATTTCTTCCTTTGTTTATTTAAAAATCATTACCCGGAAAAACATCTGGAGAAACGTCATTGTCTCTTTCAAAAAAAGTCCTGGGAAAATGTCGTGGACTGCAGAAGCTTGCTTTCACACACACCACGAAGCAGACTCCACCCAGTCCAGATAACTTTTTGAGAAAAAGGAAGGAAGTGTCATAGATTTATATTTCTTTCTACATCCCTGTGGTTTGGGTAGAGGAAACCAAGAATTTTTTTGGGGGGGGGAGGAGCTTATTTCTTTTTTTCTTTCCTTAGTGGTAAATGTTTTAACAGGGACTCTTGGGAGAATAAGACACCGTAAACATCCCCACAGAAAGAGATAACTTCTAGAAGGTCCGCTGAGCCGAATCTTGTCAGATGTTCAAACACGATAGAAAGAAAACCAAAACAATGAAAAAAGGCGCAGAAATAAAAGTGACACGTCAAAAGGTGAAAAAGCTCTCACGTGACAGCAACGTTAGAAGCTGAAGTTATCCTATCATTAGTTCTTCCCAAGCATCTTCTCAGAAAATTAATTCGAAGAAAGATATCCTCGTATAGGGAGCCGTGTTTTGATGTAAGCTTTGACCCTTTGATTCCTTCCTTGATCGGGAAGACTGCCCTTATGAGGGAGACGGACAGCGAGCCAGAGAAATATTTGGGGGAAGAATTCAGTCCTGTGCTTTCTTTCCCACGTGGGTGGATGAGAGAGTCATTTCATGTAGAAATTGAATTATTTAAAAAAGAGACAGTACTAGGAACAAGATGGCTGAAGTACAGACATCTTCTAGAGAAAGCTCGTGCTAACACATGGCTCACATAGAGAAATGTCCTGTTAGGCCTGCAGTGACTGTCATTGATAGGTTTATTTGGCTTGGTTCAGGTTTGGTGTTTTATCAAGTAATACAGTGAAATTATCCTTCATTGTAGGCAGCTGGGTAATGGCCAGCCACGAGGGCCTGGCACTTGGCTAGGCAGAAGGAGAGCTGTAAGTGTATAAACTGTGGCTGCTGTTGCTCAGGAATTCTCGGATCCTCACGGAACAGTGCTGATCAATGCACGCGAGGATCCCGTGAGTCCTGAGGTGTTTAATGACCTGGGCTGCCCATGTCCAGCAGAGAAGGAGATTGGTCCAGACCGGCGTAGTCCATCTCCACTGTGAATGGAGGAAGTGACACAAGCGGGATCAGGACAAGTGGGGAGGATTTGAGAGGAGGGTGGAGGAAGGCATCCAGAGACACCAGCAGCTGGGCCTCTTTCCTCGGGAGTGGGGCTAGCCCGACTGGGAGGGCAAGTGCGAGGGCGAACGGGGAACTCGCACATCTCCGGAGGGAGAGCGCTCATCTCAGCGCCGCTGCCAGGTTTGCCGTGAAAAGGCAGGGAGCCGTGGCCGTGGGTAAAAAAGACACTGTTAGGAAGAAGCGTCTGGGAGTGAAAGGGGGAGAAATCAGAACCTCGGAGCTCAGCTGGCAAGTACGGTGGGAATCACAGGAAGAGACTCAAGGAGAACTTTATTTTTTATTTCATGTTGAACAGCTAGTTACATGCATGAAGGGGGAAAATCATGACTCCTGGCCCAAGAAATTGGGACAATATGATGGTGCCATTGATGAAAAGGAAAAACAAGTGGGGAGTGTGTGTGCTTTGGGGTGGGTGAGAAGTGAGGAGCGGGGAGGGGAAAGTAATAAATGAGGTGGTATTCAAAGAGGTGAAATGATCAATGTTTGCTTTAAGATTAGAGGTTCAGTAAAATCAGAATAAAACTCCTGTTCTCAGTGCTTTCTCTGCTCTAACGCAGTGACCAGGCCAAGCTGGAGTCCGGTCTGGCATGGGGGCACAGGGTCAGCAGGCTCTGCGAGGCCCGACGGACAGTAGACACAGCACAGGAGTCGTGATCTGTGAAGTTCTAACTGGGGAGAGGCTGTTTTAGGGGTGAAATGAGGTCATCCCTGGTGAAGTTGCAGGCCTCAGGAGCGTGGAGGGCTGAATATGGAAACAGTTAGTCCTAATGTCATAACTAATGATAATAGTCTAATAATAATAATAATAATAATAATAATAATAATAATAGAAGCCAGCACTTAGCACACCCTTATCATGTGCATTTGGAACTCCTCTTAGCACTTTACAGCGTGAGATCGCATGGTCCTACACCATCGTGCAGTGGCTCTGATGGTTAGTGGTTGGGGGCCAACTCCGGTCAGATGCCTGGGTGCAGTGCCAACCCTGCCTTGTCCTCCCCCCGTGTGACCTTGAGCAAGTCATGTAACCCGCCCCCACCCCCCATGCATTCTTCTCTGTGTAACAGAATAAAGATTAAAAGAGTTTAAGTATAAAGTGCTCGGAACGGTACCTGACACATTAAATGCTGTGCAGGTTGTAGCTGTTTCCACAGGGGATACTGTTAGGACAGATAGGAGTTCAGGACCTTGCTTTGTCCTTTGGTGGACCGGGGGTGGCAAAGACCCTGTTCCCGATAGCACCTAGAAATCGTGGAACAAAGAGGGAAGCCATTGTGTTATTGAGGTGACAGGAGATGATCATGAAATCAAGGACGTCAAAGAAGTGGGGTCAAGGGCCAAGCGAGTCATCGCCTGGATATCTGTGTCATGCGATGTGGGTACAGAGAACGGGAAAGTCAGAATCCCTGGCTCACAGAGGACGGTAGGGACGATTTAAATGCGTGACAGAGTAGTTAAGAGATTGGAGCCCAGAGCAGTACCTACAGATGAGAAGCAACATCAAGAACGTCGTCAGAGGCAGTGAACAGGAACGGGGGTGGCAGGAGTCGGTTTCGAAGGCTTTCTGTTTCTAGGGTTCTGCACTGGCGTCCTGGTGCCAGTCATAGGGCGGCCCAAACTGCAGGACCACAGGCAGGGGCGGGAGGCGGCTGGTCCCTTTCTGCTCACTGTCATCAGGTGGGGACAGAACTCCAGCTGCTGAGTTCAACCTCAAGTGAGGAGGCAGCGCACCAACAGGACTCATTGGTTTCCATGCGCATTTTTGTAACGTTGGGGCATCTGTCGCCCTTTTATTGACTCATAGCCCATGTTTTAGACCGTAAGGCAAGGCTAACGCACCATGTGCATTCGTCTCTTACAAGCCAGGCATTTTCTGATGTGAAGCCGTCCTTACTGCACGGTGTACAAATGTCACGTGCGTCTGACGTTTTAAACACGTTTGTGTTGCAGCTGCCTGATGGCATTTCTAGCCCAGCTTCCGGCCAGGCCAGTGAGTGATGCTGTGTGCACGGGCCGTGGGGTCGTGAGCCGGTGGGACACGGGGAAGGGGATGTGTGTGAACCCTGCTCTGCCACTTATGCTGATCTTGACCAAGATCATCTCTCTGAGCTTTTGGTCATCTAAACAGCAAATGTTAAAATGCCAGTGTTAGAGTGTCCTCAGCCTGCTCAACGGCAGGGACAGCCTGGCACAAGAGCTGATGTGCACGCAGCTTAATCCAGCCTGTGATGCTGGGAGTGGGAAGACAGGGAAACCCAGGAGGAGGAGGAGGAGGGGTTATCCAGCCCACACAGGCAGCGGTACCTTTGAGAAGTCATCTGAAATCAGACCCAGAACGACTCACAAACAGAGGCAGAGGGAGAGGGGCAGCTGTGTGAGCACTCCCAGACCCCGTCGGTCACAGGCGACCTCCACAGCCTGACCTCCCCACACTGCAGGCTGAGGGGCAGGAGTGCAGAAAGCCCATCATCGGGAGTGAGGGATATTCATGATGGCCCAGGGCCAGCCGCCTCCCAGCTGGCACCACAGGAAGGCTGGCAGAGCACATGTGAGACGGGACATGCATTGGTGGCCGGAGTCAGAGGTGGGGCTGAGCGTTGCGATGTGGTAGACAGAAGTGCCCTACACAGGATCCCTGTAAAAATTAAATATAAGCTCCCTAGCGCCGTGCCTCTCGGTAAACGGTGATTGTTATCATAGGGGAGAACCACTCTGAGGACTGAAGAGCTTTGCAGCCTCACAGGGCAGGGGACTTACAAACAGCTGGCACCCGGCAGATGAAACGGGTGCTAGACTCATCCTGGGTGGCCTTGAATTCCTGCATAAGTTGCATCCCAGGTATTCTGGAGTCGTCTCCTTCTCTAAGCGGAGGGCCGGAGGAAGGCTGCAGTTGTCACAGAGAGGTTGACTTTAGCATATCTAGTCTGAGTGGTGAGAAGACGCTGCCAAGAGAGGGAATACAGAACACGAGGCAGGAGTCAGCAGGGGATCATGGACTGTTTATCCCAGGCCCGCGTCCGGACTCATCTCATCTGCTCCCCTGGCTCGGGTTACCCTCTGCACCTTGATGTGTTGCAGCCAGACCTGAGCTCACACCTTTATACCCACCTGGGAGTACCTCGGGCACCTCAAAATCCACAGAGCCTGCTCGCAACTAGTCCCTGTCCCCTCCTTCGTCCCCATCGCTAACCATCTTCTCCCTTTGTCCCCTGTTGGGAATGACAGGTGGGATCTCAGCATGGCGTTTCCCCATCACCCCCTCCTCCCCAGTCAGGCCCAGCATCAGGACTCATGGCAGCCGCCACATCTGCCCCTAAACGTCTCTCCGCTCACTCTGCTTCCTTCTTTGGGGTTCTCCCCCTCGCCCAGGCTCTCGCCTAGGTTGCTGGAACGATGCCCAGCCGCCTCCCTACTACACTCCCGCAGCCCCATGCATCTCCTGGCTTGATTCCAGCTCTGCATTTGGTGTCACAGGTCGCATCTTACTCCCTTGCTGTCTCCCGTTGGCCAGTGACGGGCACAGTATCTGAGCAACTCGCCAGCTGTGGAAGGAGTGGAGGCAAGCGGGCGGATGACACTGCAGGAATTGATGAGATTACCTGCTCTCTTTCCTGCCTTTTGTTTTTCCTTAAGTTTCCCCCACTCCTTATGTATTTCCTGTTACATTTCTTCAGTCTTGGGTAGCTTTCCTCTCTCCCAAAAATAAAATGCAAAGTAAAACAAGGCTTCATATAGTCACCTAAAGAAGCGACAAATCACTCCTATTATCTAGCACTTGTGTGTTGCTGTGTTCATGAACTCCTGTCCTATAAATTAGGGACAGACACTTTGGGGAACTTTCTTTTAAAGAAGAAGTTGTGGGAATTGTGCTTTCTGTTCACATGGGAAGAGTCATGAGAAACCTGAGGTGGGGACTGTACTTGTCATGCTCGGGGACTTGATTTGTGACCATCTGTGACAAGTAATGAACTCAGTACAGTATCCGTTCCTGTCTCCTCTCAGCCGAACAAACAGTCTCGACTTTTCTCCCACAGTTCAGCTCAGAGAGCTACTAGAACATTCGCGCTGAGCTGGCCCCACGTGGGGAGATTTGTCTGACTCCGTCATCTCCCTTCCTCCCTCCCTCCCTCCCTTCCTTCCTCAGGACACGTGCCCCAACTGCTTCTTCTCCCGCCCACATCGTAGTCCTGTCCATCTTAGGCAGTTCTCTTCTTTTTTTACACGAAAGCACAAGGGAATATGCTGGCCTTCAGCCTTATTTCACAGGAAAAGGCCAGCGTGGAAACTGGTTTCAGATTAGGAGCTAATTATAGTTTTGAAATTGAAGAATATTATCACAACTATTTCAGAGATCATTGTTTCATGTTTACAGAAGTTAATCCTTTGTCCTCATTTCACCTATGATTTCAATCAGTGTTAAAACCAGCGAGACTGTTCCCACCTTGACCAGCAGCAGTTTCATGGATATTTGAAAACAATGTGACTCTTTATACCTATTTCCCAGAGGTTACCTCACTCTTTTCTCAGCAAAAGGTACAAAAATGGCCGGCTTGATGAATTTTGTGAAATCGCTTTCTTTTTTTTTTCCAGTTGACCGAAAGAAGGTATCATTAAACTGGCACATTGTGGAAACTGACCATTTCCTTTTTCTTCTCCCACGACACGCGCTCAGAAGTGACCACCCGCTTGCCCAGCTGTACTGCCACTCTACCATGGAGCACCACCATTTCGACCAGTGCCTGATGGTTCTCAACAGCCCGGTAAGCGCCCGACTGCCGTGGTGCAGATGGAAGGGAGCTTCGTAAGCTCAGCTGTATTTTTAAGCTTTGGACTTCTGCCCAGCCTCCTAATTCCTGAGCACGCGTCATTCCTTTTTGGGTAAGGAAGGCAAAGCCGAAACACGCAGGTCCTCCAGCCTCGCTTCTCTACACAGCCCAGCTGTGCCAGGGCTGCCTGGGAAGGGCAGCTTGGTCACTCACCTCCACTCGGTTATTCCAAATTACTCCAGATTAGAAACAAGCAAACTGGTGTTTTATGGCTCTCAGTTAATTCTGCTTTTTTGT
The DNA here is from genome assembly GCF_001890085.2 of Hipposideros armiger. Classification (NCBI taxonomy): domain Eukaryota; kingdom Metazoa; phylum Chordata; class Mammalia; order Chiroptera; family Hipposideridae; genus Hipposideros; species Hipposideros armiger. The sequence goes on from NW_017731351.1 coordinate 8,149,438, forward strand.
TGGGTGGGGATGGGGGGGTCAAATGAAGTAGCTGGTAGAACTCTCAGGTTTGCTTTCACTGGCGGTTCCTTTTCCTCTTTTTATTGAAACTTCTGACCGTGAACAAACTGTGAGGGAGTAAAGCTGTTCCGCAGCTTGGTTAAATGAATATATCAGTGTCAGATATGCTGTGCTATATATATTTGTGTTAAGGAAAATAAGATTAAGATAATACATACCAAAATGTTAACAATGGTTGTCTTTGTGTAAATTATGAATACTTTTTATTTTCTTATTTTGGTTTGTCCATTATTCACATTATCTAGTGTGTGCACGTGTTACCATTACAATAAGAAAACATGACAGCTGTAGGTATCACGCTGCACAAGCACAGTGCATGGCGTATAATCTTAAAGCGGTTTTATCCCCACCTCTTCACGGTCCCCCAGCGGAGCTGGTTGTCCCCTGAGCCCTAGAAGAAAACTCAGGGTGGCCCATGGCTTTCCTGGTCACTTTCTCAGCTACTTCAGGCCTCAGCACAGACTACATGATTCTCCATTTCGAAACCAGAATGTCCAGGCCCGTGTAAGAGTCCAGGTCTTGACCTTGATTCAGTTTCAGGCTCTCCCCTTACTGCCCGATGGCTTCTTTCACCCCCCACCTTGTGTTTCTTCCCGCTCCTCTGTACCTCCAGGCCCCCATGTAGTGTCGTCCCCTCCCAACTTGGAGGACAGATGGAGAAAGGGCCAGAGAGTTCTCTACACGCTGGTGCTGCCGGAGTCACTCACTCTTGGTGCCTGGTGGGGGCTGAAACCCCTTCTTCTCTGATGGGTGACTTCATGATCCCAGCTGAGCACCCTCACTGGGGGTGATTCCACCGGGCATCCTCTCATATGAATGGCCATCTCTGTCCCATTTATCATCAACGTATGGCTCCTTACTCAGCTCCTAGAAACCGGATGTCAGTGTCAGCTCCTCCCTGCACAGGTTTTCTTGAACAGGACAGGACTTAAATTGACCCCGTGCCTCCGAAACTCAGACAGTGCAGTCCATCCCAGAGCAGCGGCCTCTCTGCTGCGTCTATACTTTCCAGACAGGAATTGAGCAAAAGCCCTGTGTCGCTGCACCCCAGCCCACTGCACTCCAGAGACACACGGGGACCTCCAGCTCCTCTCCTGCCGGAGGTGAAGGGGACACACTCAGCCCTCGCTCAGCGCCTCGCTGTGGGGAAGGGTTAGGAGTTATGCCCCCAGTTCTGGGCAGCTTCCTTACACATCCCAGAATCCATCCGTTCACGTGCGGTTGGCAAGCAGAGGGTGGTGTCAGCACAATGTGTGACTTGCGTTGTCATGTATACATTCTCCTGGGGAAGTTGCCGGAATTACGGCAGGTGAATTCTGACCTTCAAGGAAAAGCCCCCCGTTTGGCGCCTGCACTGTATCCCTCTCCCTTCTGTTGCAAGAACCTGGACCCGGCCCTCGGCCGAGGTGGCCCTCCCTTTGTTCTGCTGAAGGGTGCTGCGAGGTCTCTTGTCCCTCGGTGCCCCGTGGGAGCAGCCCTGCATCTCTGGGCCCCACAAACCAGCGTTGGCATGCGCTTGCTTTCCTGCATCTTTAATACGCCCAGAGGCAGCCTCCAGTGCCAGCCTGGCTGCCTACGTCACCTCCGGGCATGTCCAGTGCACTTGACTTGCTTTGAGCTCCAGTTGTAAGGCTGTGTGGGCTGCGAGTGGCTACCCCAACACTGTTTCCCGTAAGCCACGTCATGTTTCGTGTGTAGATTTTCAGAACTGAGACTTTTCATGAATGTGTATTTGTGTTATAGCAGGAACACCTGGACTGCCTTGGAATTCGCTACCTGTATGCTTCAGTTAAAGCTTTCATTTTAATACCCTGTTCAGTTTTTTAAAGAAAATATGCTAACCTTCTTTTTAAAAAAGCACATTTAACAATATTCCTATCATGGCCACCTCTGTTATTAGATAAGTTACTGTGTAATGTGTAATTACTTAGCATGACGTGTAAGGAACCTGGTTATATACGTGGCTGGCCTCAAGTCCTAAGACCCATTGATACGTTCTGTCTTCCAAAGCACCAACACGTAAGGATTTACGGTCCCTGCTTCGGGAAGGGGCTATAAAAATATACCACTGACATGGTTTTATCTTACAGTAAATTAAAGTCTCAGAAGGTATTTTCTGGCTAGTTTTCTGGTTGGTCTAGAATCTACAATGATTTAATATTTTACATAATGTTTAAGATTATAATCGCAGATTCGTCAGATCTGTGCCTAGTTCAGCACCTAGTCCTCCGAGCACAGGCTTTGGCGCGCCGGCGACCCTCGCAGTCCCATCTTCAGAACTGTCCTTCCCCTCCCGAGTCCTGCCCTGAGCCTCTGGGCTCTTCTAGTCCTGAGGTTTAGGAAGCAAGTCTGACTCAGTTTGCACATGTTTCAGTATATCTTGAGCACCCCAAGGCATGTTTTACTTAGTTCAAGATTAGAAAGATGCTTCAAATCACAGGCAAGGAATAAAAAATGGTTATGTAGTAATACTTTTGATTATGTGCACATGGATTAGCCGTCTTTTAAATACCCCTTGTAGGTGCCTCAGCCCACGCTCGCTTTGTGCCCGTAGGAAGCACACGGCTGGCTTCTGCTCCCGTCCCCTCTGCGTCGGCCTGCTTCTAAGGGGCACACGCTCTTCCCCATAGTGATTGAGTTAAAACCATATAAATTTGCCCCCAAATGTTACTGGGTTTATGACAAAATCCACAGAGAAATGGTTTTTTAAATCAGCAGTTGTTTAAAAGTTTCACCACTGCATTCTCCATGCCCATTAGTGTGGCTCTGGGTTTTCTCAGAGTTTCTTTTGCAGGTAGATTGGCCAAAGGAAAAGGATATGCAGTTAGATTTTAGGCCTCGACTAAGGCCCGCAGTGGGTAGGAATGGGCAGAACTCACGTCCGCAGGGAGACGCACATTGTGAAGCTGTGTTTTCTTACACGACAAGGCGATGGGGCCGGGGGCATGGAGGACACACATGACTTCATGGTGTTGACTGTAAGAAAGCGGGTGTCCTCCGCATGCATGAGCTCAGAATCCTAGGCATGTGTCTGAGACGTGTGACTGTATTTCCAGACTGTGTTCTTGTCAGCAGCTTCTCCAGGTGGGGCGCTAACAATGATCTTTCTTTGTTTTATCAAGGGCAATCAGATTCTCAGTGGCCTCTCCATTGAAGAATATAAGACCACGTTGAAAATAATCAAGCAAGCGATTCTAGCTACAGACCTGGCCGTGTACATTAAGTAAGTTGTTTGCATTGCTTCAGACTTTTAAAACCCACACGGGAAATCATGTAGACGGCAGGGACAGATGCTCTGGCACAGCTGCCATCGGAGTGGAGCAGCTTCCAAAGGAAGCGGAACAGTCCGTGGGCTTTCTTACTTAGTGCGAGAAATACACAGCAGGAGTTCCTGCCAACATTTGCCCTCCGCTGTGCTTCGGAAGCTCTGTACAAAGCAGATGGCCGTCTCGCGGTCATTCCAAGCAGGCTGTCCAGTCTAAGGACAATCTAGGCCCTTTGCTTTCCCTCCTTTCCTCCACTCCCCCGACCTCCCACCATTTCACTATTACTTGTTTGCCATCTAAGCGCCGGTGGCCGGGAAAAGGAGCTGAAGGCCAGACAAGTAAAGCTTGTTTCATTTGATGTGATTTTGGCCGAAGAAGAGGACGAATGTAGAACTTTGAGTTACTGACGCAGACACTGGAGTGTGCACTGGGGTGGGACTTGTGACGTGTGCCTGCATCGCGTGGGTAGCCTGTGGGGGGTGGGGATGAGGCAGCGGGCCGTCACTCTCCCGGGGTTCCCCCTCCGTAAGGGGTGCACGTCCATGCTTTAGCCGCTCCGTGAGACGTGAGAGCGAGTGGGGCAGACACACAGGAGCACTCACCACATATGCGCTGTTGTACATCTAAAGGCAACTGCACCTAAAAACACATCTGCTTCTTCAAACCTTGGAGCAATGTAAAGTCAGCCAGGATAACAGACAGCTGAGTCAACTTCAGATGCTTCAAAAGGATTGCTGAATAAAGATGATCAGGTTACCAAGAGTTTGAAAAATACCTGTAACCACAAAGCCCTCCCAACCTTTCCAAGCCACGAGCGTCTCTCTTCTAAACCCTTGTGATACCCGCATTTCCTTTGTGGTACCCAAGCACATACAGTCAGTTTTGTTATATGAGTTTTCCTGTTTACCTGGTGTCTGTGGCTAGATTTTAAACACTATGAAAAAACTCATGTCTTATGACTTCCCAAGACGCTAACAATGCTGGGCGCGTACAGGACGCAGTCACTATGTGTGTGAATGAGTACTCCTTCCAGCATTCTCCTTCTTTCTCTGACAACTTTATACTGACATAGAGTAATTATCATGAACTTTTTTAAAGCTACATTGTAATATGTGCATTATATGAAATTAGACTGAACCCATGTAGATCTTATGCCATTTAAAATGTCTTAAATCATTCTTGGCATCACATTTTTAACTTCATATTGTTTCATTTTCTTAAAATCATGTTTAAGAATTGAAATTACCATACTTGTGATGTGTACTAGGTGAGGTTTGATGTTTCATCCAAAGAAAATGGTATAGGGGGAAAAAGTGAGGTATTAAAGATTTTTGAATGATGATTTTTATGTTGGGTTCTAAGATGAGTAAAATTCATTAGAGATGTTTTCCCCCCAAATTGACTCCCATGATTCTTTGTAGACCAAGAGGATAAGAGCCTGGGAACTTCTCATAACTTCCAAATATTTTTCTTTATTTTCAAGGAGGCGGGGAGAGTTTTTTGAACTTATAAGAAAAAAACAATTCAACTTAGAAGACCCTCACCAAAAGGAGTTGTTTTTGTAAGTAGGCTTACTATCCTTAAAGCTGAAGTTTTGATCCCAGTTAATTTTATCATTATCAGATTTTATCGCAATCATTAATTACAATGCGATGATCTTAGAGTCTGTCAGAATTCTCCAGTGTTGCCCAAAGGGCCAGATATGAATATTTAGTAGAAAAAGAAATGCATTTGCAAATTGAATAAATCATTCCTTTGTTCTAGAAGGAAGTTTAAAATGTGGTAGCGCATCCGTACACGTCTCTAGGGTTCATGGTTCATATCCCCAGTTCTTGGGAATTGAAAGAGCTGAAAATAGCGCCCTAGAGTCTGAGGGTGCAAGACGGTGGCTGTGAAGTGATTGCGCCCCTGGCACGATGGCTGAGGAGCACTGTCAGGGCTGGAGCACTTCTGGGTTTTTGTTCTTCCTCCCGTTCCCCTGCCCCTCCAGTCAGCTGTAAGTACCATCCCTTCGCTGTCACCATGACGACCTTGCTGAGCAAGAGTGCCTCAGCGAGGAAGAGCAGAGTCCATTGTAAAGACATAGCGACTCTGAGGAGAGTGCTGTTACAATTCCGCAGTCGGCGTTTCTCTAAATAGATTGTTATTACTTAGCGCGCGAAGATGCAGACTATAAGGAAACAACACACAAACGCCCAGCCCAGAACAGGACAGAACGGCCTGTCTGTCCTCTAGACAGCCTTCACTTAACCGTCTCAACATGTTTTTCTGAGCAGCACCTTAGAAAAGGGTAGCCATGCTGCTGTGATTAGTGCATGGCTTTTCTCAATAACGAAGAGGAAATACAGCCAGTTCCAGGTGTGTGCCTCAGTTTCCCCATGGCTGCGGAGAGCAGTTCTTGGGGGTTTGTGCTCAGCGTCGCCTTTTGCCCCCTTTGCTGTGCTGACTGGGTTAAGGTGGTATAGGTGCAGCCTTCGCTGGGGGAGGCGTGTTATTGAAATCCTTCATGCAAACGGTCCGAACAGTGACTAGAACTCTCGTTGCACTCACTTCCCTCAAGAGAGTCGGTGTAAGAGATGCAAGAGTGGCAGAAAATTATTTTCTTTGTGGCCTGTGTACATTAGGTTGGGTTTTCCGAGAGGGACAAGTAATAGTCCTTCACCCTGAGTGTGTCTGTATCACAAGCAATGGCCTTTTGCCTGTTCCTTCAAACAAATTAAAAGGACTAAATGGCACATATTTGGGTCGGCCATGGGAAACTGCGCAGTAGACGGGTGGTTTTCATGCCGTAGCCGCAGCAGTGAGTCTAGAGTGCCTGTCCCGGACTCCAGGGGCCAGCCCGCTTTCTCTGCTCTGACGAGAAGGACCCCGAGCACTGTCCTCATGTTCCTTTCCCTCAGCTTCTCCGGCAGACACCGTTTAGTAATCCAGAGGCTTTCCCCATGGCGGTCACTGCCCGTGGGAGCAAGTTAGGACCACCCACCATAATCCCTGCTCCGAGGACTTACCATAGGATATTTGATGTTATCCTTTAATGGTTATTAGTAGTAAGCGATGTGTTTTCATCATGCTGCCTCTGAGAGTGGAATACCAGTGTGAGAAAAATCGTAATAGCAGGCAAGTTTTTGCCCAAAGGTTAATAATTTCTACTGTGCCACCTGGGTCTAAATGAGGCATTTGGAGGGCAAATTCCAATCTTTCACTGGGTAACTCATGACCCTCTGATGTCACAGTATCACCCATATTTCTATATAAATTCTGTTTCTTTAGTCTTTGTGAACTGCCCTCCTGTAGTTCAGAGGGTTTCATTTTGCTTTTTTACTAGTAACTGTTTAATGAGGTTATATGTTTGCATAAAAGTAAATCAGACTTATTGGGCTTTTTCCTTCCTACACAGAGCGATGTTGATGACGGCGTGTGATCTCTCTGCGATTACAAAACCCTGGCCCATTCAGCAACGGGTATGTCGCTTAGTGACATAAAAGTAATTATTAAAAAGTCAAAATAAGAAAATCCTTTACTCCTAAAGGTTGCTTCTGAAGTAGTTGTGGAACTTTTTAATTTTTAAGTATTAAAAGAACATAACTGGACATAAACAAGCTTCCTTTTTGAGAAGATTCATTAGCATTTAATAATATTTGTAGGATATATTAAGGGAATATCTATATTAACACAGCAAAACCCGAGCTGTTGGTAAGTTTCAATTACAGAACTACTCTGGCTCACTTAGAGATGTTCTTAGCAAATCCTTTTAATAACGAAGAAGGAAGAATATGTATTTTCATTTATCCTTTCTTCTGAATCAGACCCTGAAAAGGAAGAGTGATGTGGTTAGGGTCCGGACATACCAAGCAATACTATAAAGCTTCTATAATCAAACAGTTTGGTGTGGGTGATGGACCAGTGGAACACTATAGAATTGTACAGAACATTTAGTATGTAATAGAAGATAGCGTTTGAAACAACTGGAGTAACTAGACTTTTCGCTAAATAATGTTAGGATGGTTTTCCCATCTCCATAGCCAGATGGCAAAAGACAAAATTGGATCTACTCTGCACACTTAAATTCTAAACAGTGCATAGAGTGCGGTGCAGAGAACTAAACCACGCAAGGTCTAAATAAAATCCTCTGTGGATCCCTCTGTAACCCAGGAATGAGAAAACTTTCCTAACTAGGGCACAGCATGCAAAAACAATAAAGGAAAAGACTGATAAGTCTGAATCCCTAAAAATGAAAAAAAAATAAAGAAAATTTTGCAAGGCAAGACACTATAAGCAAACTAAAAGACAGTGAGAAACTGGTAAGAGTATTTGCAACTTCTACCTGATAGATAATTTATATCTCTAATATTAAAGAACTTACAAAAAATAAAGACAAAAAAGGCCAACAACCCTATGGAAAAGGGGGCCTCAGATTTGAACAAAAAGTTGATAGAAAAAGAAATGTGAATGGCTCTTCCTCATTTGAAGAGGTTCTCAGAACCTCAGTCATAGGAAAAAACTTGTGCAGAGTCTCATAATAGCTTTACTCCAGATAGTCAGACAGTAGAAACAACCCAAGCCTGTATCAGCAGGCGGATGGATAAACATACTGTAGGATATTCTCTCTGCCAGGGGACACTGCCCAGCCATAAAAAGAAGAAATCACGACACATGCAGCAGTAGATCGCTATCATAAACCCTACACTGAGCCAGAGAGGCCAGACACTAAAGAATACATACGGTGATTTCATTTACATGAATTTCTAGAATAGGCAAAACAAATAAAGCTACAGTGAAAGACATTGAGAGTGGTTGTGAGGGGAGGGAGGCAAGATGAGGCAAGAATGGGCAAGAGGTTCACGGGGACCCCACCTGGGGAGGAGAAGCCCCCTGTATCTTGGATGGGGTATGCGTTCGTGGTTTTATGCATTTGGCAACACACTGAAAAGTATACCTATGATCCTTGCAATTCAGGGTATGTAAATTCTTCTTCACTAAAACAAACAAACAAACAAACAAACACCGATACCATTTCTTAATCATCCGATTGTCAGAAGTCCAAAGGTTTTACAACATACTCAGTTGGAGAAGCTGTGGGAAAACAATGAATGCAAAGAACTGTTACCCTTTGGGAGCATATAAATACACATACTCATTTACTGGTACTTGTAGGAGTCTTATCCCAAAGATATACTGGCAAGAGTATAACAAGATATTTACCCAAGGCTATTCGTTTCAGTGCTGTGCTAGGAAAGGCTGGAAACAAGCCAAATATCTGTCAGTAGGGTACTGACTCAGTGAATTGTAGTCCATTTACACAGTGAGTTCTCTGAAATGTGAGAAGAAATGAGGCTTATCTGTATATTACTGTGGAGTGATTGCAAGGGTATATTTTTAAGTGGGAGAGCAAAACAAAACAAAACAAAACAAAAAAACCCAGAAGGGTTAACCACAAAAAAAGTTAATGATTTGCTTATCGGAGGAGGGAGCAGGATGGAGAGGGCAGACGGAAGCTGGGGCTGCTTGTCCTGCAGTACAGATTTGAGATTGCATTATCTTCATTCAAAGTCTTCTTTACAATTGCCCGAACTTCACGTGTTATTTATTTCAGGTAGCAGAGCTTGTAGCAACTGAGTTTTTTGGAACCATGTAAATAGTCTTACAATTATAAAATCAAGTTGAATGTTAAATGTCATTAAACTTTGATAGTAAAATGAAACACACCTGATTTTGGTTGCAAAGCCACACTGAGAAGGACTGTTTCATCCCAACTGACATTAAGACAATAATTTGACCATGCATCTCCAATGGGACGTACCATAAAAACAAAAAGAATTACCAGGAAGCCCTAAAGGGGTTTTCAGTAATCATGTCACTAGTGGTAATGCTGTAGCTATTCATCACCATTGCAGGCAATGTGGCATAGAAGCAAGGGAGGGATTATATTGGTGGTGCTGACAACCAGGGTTTCTAGCCTGAGAGGAAACATGCACATCTGAGGCTGACGCGCTGATGCAGAAACCCCGCAGCCCTGAGTAGGAGCCAGGAACACCCAAGGACTTCTGTTGTATCCTGGCTCCATCCCCTAAAAGGGCTTAATGAACCACGTGGTGAATGAACACACCTGGTGCCCAGATGGAGGCTTCTAGACACCGCACTGTAAAGGATCGTGGGCCCCACAAAGAAATGGCCCATTGCCGTTCTGAAGCCGGAAACAAAACGTGCCAGGTGAGCCCAGAACACCTTCTAGCCAGAAGCAGGGGCGTGATCAGAGACGGAGGGTCATGTGCAAAGAACGGAGGGGCCACTAAATAAGCTCCCACTGGCCCGAATGGGACAGTTTGAGCATCAGTAGGGACTGGAGTCCATTAAACGTATTTAAGTTCAAGAGTTCAAAGTAATAATAAAAATAATAAAACAAAACCTTCCCTGGTCGTCTTTGGTGGACAACCAGTTATTTTTTTTTTAATGGTAATTAAAGAATGTCAAGCATTTCACCTGCTTTTCTGTCAATGTGATTGTACTTTAGGGTAACAAAATAATTTAGGGTAACTAAATGTGGGGAACTTGATTGTACTTCAACAAATAAAGGAAAAGGAGTGGTTGCTTGAATGGCATCATTTTGCCTCCCCTAGGTAACTGGGTAGACAAGGATTGTGAGTGGTTGCTAACATCCCAGAAAGAGGCAGCCAGGCATCATCTAGCCCTTGACAGAAGTACACAGCATGGCCTATGGCATTGTCATGGCAAAACAAACAAACAGAAAAAAAATTCAAACCTCAGCCTAATCAAGCCTCTAGAGCTCATTACCGGGGCATGGACATACAGGGCACAGAGCAACACTGAATGACCCCATAGGCATGCGAGCAGCAGAACCCAGACAGTGGGAAACTGCAGGATAAACAACAAGAAACTTATACAGACATTTTTTAAGAAGAGAGGAGGACCCTGCAAAGCTTAAAAGGCGTATCAGTGGATTGCAGTGGATGCACCTGTTCGGCAGCGCTCTTCCAGCACCTGGCATGGCACAGGGCACGCTCATTTGTTCCCACTAAGTGCTAAATTGAAAGACCGTGTTGCTTTTTTCTTACAGACTCTAGCCTCTGTGGTTAGCCACACACTTAAAGCAAATGAAGTACAGGTTGTAGTCCTCATCACTGCTGTATTCTAATTTGAATGATGGGGTTGAAAGCGACAGACTTGAGAGTGCATTATCTTCATTCAAAGTCTTGTTTACAATCGCCAAAACTTCACATGTTGTTCATTTCAGATAGCAGAGCTTGTAGCGACTGAATTTTTTGACCAAGGAGACAAAGAGAGAAAAGAACTCAACATCGAGCCTGCTGTAAGTATGGCGCCTCGTTGGCAGGAATCAGTCAGGTACTTTCTTATTGTAAACTTTCTGCTTCAGTGAGATCTTTACGTAGGGATGAAACTTCTCATTTTAGTTTTTAAACCATTTTTCTTATTAGAAGTATACGTGTTTATTACAAAAACCATAAGCAAATAAAAAAGACTTCTTGGGTCATCATATTATACCTACTTTTCTGTAATTTGCTTTTTCCATTTAACTGTCGTAAGCCACTTTTCATTTTCACAGATGCGCGTCTGTGCATTATGCATAATGATTACAGAAACGGGTGTAACTGGAATGTACCCACTTCCTTGGATGTGATGTTTGCAGCGTTCACTGCTACATACAGCACTGTGACAAACATCTGTGTTCAACGTGTGCCCGTGTTCATGCTCTGTTAGGATATGTCCCCAGAACTGCTGTGTTGAGGGCCCACAGCTTTCAAAGTTTTCTTTTTTACATAGAGGATGGATCTGTGAAGTAGAAGAAAAAGATTCTTCTGAAATCATTGCTATCTTTTGGAATGAGTTTCTCCTGACGATGAAGCAGTGGTGTTTTCTGACTCAGATGAACATGTATTGAGCCCATGTTAAGCGGGGTGTGCTTAAGAGGGGCCCCTCCTGTGTGCAGTCCCCCACTCTGCTCTTTGTCCTCAGCTGCACACATCTTGTATGTCCCTCGGGCTTCTGTCATGTAAGATGGGCTTGCTCAGAAGCTGCATGACATGGTGGGTGGCTGTGATGGCCATGGCAAAGGAGTTTGCCTCACTTCAAACAAGCTCCAAGCAGACTCACTGCTTCCCATGGATGTGCTGGGCTCGGCTCGCCTGGTGCTCCAGTCACCAGCTGTTGGGATAAGCGGCAGCGGCATTTGCACAATCCGCACGCAAAACGCCCTCTGTGTGAACTGAGTGGTGATTGACTGTGGCCCCAGCACCTCTTCTACAGCCCTGGGAGTGTCGGCTTCCATATCAGCGACGATTCCAAGCCTGTGTGTTCCAAATACACGTCAGTGGTTGATTGTATCAGGTTGTCGGAAAAGTCATGACGCATGTTTGTGACAGATGGCACTAGCTCATTTTTGGAAGTACTAGAGTCATTCGCATCTATGTTATTGCTATGTCATTTGACAGCTGACAGTTCTAGCTTCATTCTAAAAAAAATTGAGCGATTTGGTTGAGTTTTGGAGATTTTACAACAAGTTGAAGATGGAAAACCAAACTACATTTTTGCCATATTTTACTGTTTTACTTCCATAAAGGGAAAAACGCGTGTCAAGCTTGTGAAAAGTTGCATAAAGTTTACGGTGACAATGCTCTACAAGCATGTCAGTGCCAACGATGGTTCACGAAATTCCGTGCTGGTGATTTTGATCTCAATGACGCTCCTCAGTCAAGGAGGCCCACCGAGGTTGATGACGACAAAATAAAGGCATTGATCAAGTCAAACCATGTTACACGACATGAGAGATTGCAGAAACATTGAACATCCATCATTCAAGCGTTCACGACCACCTGAAGAAGCTGGGATACGTAAGCAAGCTCGATATTTGGGTTTCACATGAACTCAAAGAAGTTCATTTGATGGCACGTATAAACACCTGCAATATGCTCATTAAACATGAGGAAAGCAATCCTTTTTTGAAGCGACTGATAACTTGGTGATGAGAAGTGGATTGTTCACAACAATGTGGTGTGCAAACGGTCTTGGTCCCAACGTGATGATTCACCTTAAATGACATCAAAAGCAGACATTCATCAGAGGAAGGTTATGCTCTCAGTGCGGTGGGATTTTAAAGGTGTCGTATTTTTCGAGCTCCTACTAAGGAACCAAACAATCGATTCAAATGTGTACTGTTGGCAACTGGACAGTTTGAATGACTCCATCATCCAGAAACGTCCAGAGCTTGTTAATTGTAAAGGAGTTGTGTTCCATTGCGACAACACAAGACCCACACACAAGTTTGATCACCCATCAAAAATTATTGAAGCTTGGATGGGCTGTGTTGCCACACCCATCATACTTGCCTGACCTTGCACCATCAGACTTCCACTTGTTTCGCTGTCTTCAAAACTCCTTGTGTGGCATAACATTCAATTCAGATGAGGCTATAAATCAGCACCTTGTTCAGTTTTTCGCAAATAAAGACAGGTCCTTCTATGAAAGAGGAATTATGAAGCTCACTGAAAGATGGCAACAGGTTATCGAACAAAACGGGCAATATATCATTGATTGATCTTTGTTCTTTATATAAATAAATGACCTTTGAAAAACATAGACAAAATACGTCATGACTTTTCTGACAACCCAATATTTCACCAGTGAGCTTGAGGCCATAGATCGACTCTGGGCCAGTGTCAAGTCTAGGTCAGTGGCTGGCTCAGAGTCGGTGGTTAGTTCCGGGGACGGTGTGGGACTGTCACAGCCAGGACGGACAGGGCAGAGAATCAGGGCATTCCTGAGCATGGTGCTGGCGGGAAGTCCGGGAGGCCCTCAAAGGTCAGGAGGCAGAGAGGTAGATGTGAGGCCTTCCTCAGCTGCCCCAGCGACTCGTCTTTATGGAGCCCATTAGCTGTGTTCTTTCAGCAAATGCATCTGTGTCTCTGTTTCTGTGTTTTCAGGATCTCATGAACAGAGAGAAGAAAAACAAAATCCCAAGTATGCAAGTCGGCTTCATCGATGCCATCTGCTTGCAGCTGTATGAGGTATTTATATGAAAACTACAGACTTGCTACACTTGGACTGTTAGGCATGAAAACCTAAATAAACTGAAGGGACTAACAATAGGCTTATATTTATCGTGTCTTTCGCCTGTGAACATGCTGTGTGCATTGAACAAGGAACACGATTTCTCAAAAACCTTAATTCCTTAATGTATAACTACCTACTGTGTGCTTGGCTCTGGCAAACTCTCGTATAGAATACCAAAGAAGACTGCGCACGCTGCGTTAACACTAAAAAGTGGAAGTTTGGGCCTAAATAAAGAAAAGTAATTACCCACCTCTCTCACTGTACAGTGTAGCTTTAATATTGTTAAGAACATTTTATGAGGATTAAAAGGAGGTGGCTGGAAGAATATTGCAAGCTCCCATGTCCATATACCCGCTGTTTGGGATTTTTATTTTTTTATATAAAGAATTCTACCTAAAACATCCAATTTACTAGTTTAGATGTTTATGCCCAAGTTCAGAAAGTAGATGCTGTCCTCGTTTTTAAAAGCTTCAGTAGGAAACTATCTTAAGTACTATTCGGTGAAAGAGCGTTTCCCATGCACTTATCACAATGTCCAGGCCATTCCAGGAGGAAGCCCGGAACCTCGGAACCCAGACATTTCCCAGATTTGGGAAGTGAGCGTGAGGCTCGTCTTCCCGGGGACGGCATAGCTGCCCCAGGCGCACAGCCCATCACGAGCCCAGTTCTCTGCTGAGTCCAGGGCTCTAGCCATCAAAAGAGCTAAATAAAGACGCTGGGGCCTGCAAGGAGAAAAGGGAGGGACGGACAGGAGACAGCAGCGGGAAGGGGAAGGCGCTCTGGTGTGCTGCCTCCTGCCCGTCCATCCGTCCGTCTCTGCTGCCCTGCTTGTTTGCTTCTTTGCGGAGGCGGCCTCAGAGCACCTCCACCACCCCGGGATTCCTGTTCTTCCCACGGCAGACGCTCTCCTCAGCGATGGGACTAGGAGTTCCTCAGCTGAAGACACTAATGTCTCTCTTGATTTTCTCTCGTTTCTGGAAATAGAGCCAAAATAACAGATCACCCATGATAGAGATTATCTTTCTGCCATTTCATTTGTGTGCAAGGATCCGTGTCATTGAATCTGCTCTTAAATTCTGTGCATATTGAGATGTATTGTTTACTAATATTTATTACAGAATAATGTTCTCATTATACAAAGATAAAATCACTTATAATTCCACTGCTCAGAGACAGCCAACTGTTAACACATTAGTGTATACACTCTATGCCATTTTAATTTAACAAAAGTTGCTGGTTGCAATTCATAATATATCATAATGTACATCTTTCTGTGCCACACGTTTTTCTATGACATTGTTGAAGACTGCAAAATAGTAACAAATTACATAACCTTGTTGGGTATTTAAGTCAATGTTTCTCTAAGAAATTTGCATTAAACATTGTTTTATCAAAATATTCGTGGCACTGTAGTTGGTAAATAATAATTCCATACAGAATTATGAGCTAATGTTGATTATACGCTTGGATTTAAGTACATTGTATAACACCTTTTTATAGAAAAACACAAAAGGAAGCAGCTCCCACTAGCCCCCGTCAGGGAAAGCCACCTGCCCAGCAGATCCGCCCAGCCGCCTGCAGAGCTCAGCGATGCTGGCTGGAGGGGGTGTGCTCTGGTCTATATTCCCTAAGAGGAAGCACCCCTAGATCCTAAATGACCTCCATCTGTGTCACGTGGCATGAAGCCCCACCGTGGCCTGCGCGGACATGAGTGTGGGGGTGGCCCTCGGGTGCCGGCCTGGGACCAGGGCTCCCCCTCCCAGCCTGCCCTCTCATGGTGCGCTTCCCGCTTTCCTTAGGCCCTGACCCACGTATCGCAGGACTGTTTCCCTTTGCTGGACGGCTGCAGGAGGAACAGGCAGAAGTGGCAGGCGCTGGCCGAGCAGCAGGAGAAGATGCTGGTGAACGGGGCCAGCGGCCAGACCAAGCGCAGCTGAGGCCCGCGCGTGTGTGCGCGGCTTCCAGACGCAGTCTGCGTCCGCCCGGGGCGCTGGGCACCGTCCAGGTGTGGTGTGTGTGCGTCCACTGCTGTATTTTTATTTTTGCACAACGTTGAGAGCACAGCACGCAGTGTCTTTAGGGGACCCTTCTGTATTTCTGTGTATTTGTTTTATGCCACTGAGCTGAGCTGAGCTAACTGACACGTGGGCTCGTGTGCCACCTGGGCACTGAAGGTGCGGGCTGTGTCCCCGCACTGGGGCTGCTGGTTTCGCTGGGAGGTTTTAAATCATTGGTTTTGTGTTTTGGGAATTACCAATCTTTCAAGAATGTTTGGAATCTTTTCTTTCTTGAAAATAGGCGAGGAGCGAATTGAATATGATCTGTGACATTTAAAACCTTCAAAGGATAGAGAAAAATTGTGGGTTGAGTGTATTTTAAGGGGAAGGGGGGACATTTATCAATGATGTATCACCTTAACACAAAAGTAAAAACTCTGACACAAACAGAAGGTACTGTAAGGCGGTATTGCAAAGCAAAGGTGTCATTTAATTATCACTGGTTTTATTGAGACAAGTGGGATCCAGAAGTGGAATGTGTGTCGGCTCTGTTGGAAGACACTTTGGAGAAGCAGTAAGTGTTTCAAATATTGATTCCTCTTTTTATGTAACTTCCTCATTGCTCATCTTACAAACCATAGTTCATAAGTGAACAGTTTAAATCTCAGCAGGAAAGCAAGAAAAATGTGATAATTGGAGCACTGACCTAAAGTGAGATAACGGCTGTAGAGAAGAGGATACAAAACAAATCCATTTTTATTTTTCTTTGTCAAATGAAGTACAAAGTTTTAATTATATAAACAGCAGAAGGCTATCCTTGGTATTGGGGTCACAAATGAAATCGGGGGAGCAGCAGGGTAAGAAACCTGAGACCATACTGACTGTGTGACTGACAGGTGCCTTGTTTGCTTTGTAGGACTAGTCACCCCACAATCACAGCGGTTGGGGCACGTACCCTGAACCCTGACCCTCGCTTGGACGTGGTGGTATTTACTTCTCACGGCTTTCTGTACATTTAGAAAACGTTAACGTGTTCTTAGAATTGGAGCCCCTTTCACTGGGACTCTCCTGCAAGCGAGCTCCTAACGCACAGTGAGTATTGGAGAAGTAGAGTCAGGTCTCCAGGCAGGACAGGAAAATCTCCCAGTACCAGGGAGTGTGAGTAGGAAGAGAGCTATCTGTGGGATTGGTTAACTCCCTTCCCCACCCCCAAAAGTTTCTGAGCTTCTATCAGTAATTTGGATAGAAAATCTCGGGGTTATGGCACTGCAGCCTTCTCAGTGACTTTTCACTAAAACACGTTTTTCCATTCGTGTCATTTTTCTCTAAACTGCCTAAAATTCAACATGTTCCTTAAGTTTTTAAAATCAAGTACGTATATGTATCTTGACATAATGTAGCTGTATTCTTTACCAGTCAGGTAAAGGGGGGGGTGAGTGGGCCAAACAAATTGTACGGCCGTTATTTTGTAGTAGTGAAGGCGGCCTAGAAAGGTATCCGCCGTTTAACGCTACATGTATTGCTATTCTCACACTACTTGTATTTTCAGAATGTTATTCTATTTTTATTTTATGTCATACAGATGAGATCTGTAAGGTTACCTCTTGGTGGCACTGGTGTGTAAACTACAGACTGTCGCTGAAACAATGTGCCCACATACTGGTATTCACCTATGCATGATATGTGATTCCTTAGTGCAGAAAACTGTTTAAAGAATAACCGTCTTTAATAACCTATCTTTTCATTGTATACATGTGACTTAGCAGTTATGCTAAAATCTGTAGTCACATACTTCAGTAGTTTGTTTAGACCCCTCTGGTATATGTCCCTGAGATTTTTACAGACATAGTATACTCAATGGAAGATATATGAGCGTGTGTCATTTTAACAAGCAAAGAGACATATTTAGATTAGAAATTGTTTGGTTTACCTTTAGATCATGATTAATTTTACTTTACTAGTTTAGAAATTAAAAGAAGTTGGGCAATGCCATGCCTATTTTATTGTTGGGTGTTTTGGTTCGTACAGAAGTACTTCTTTAGGACTGGTTAGTTGGTTCAAATAAGTTTTAGGAAAATCATTCCATACATGGTTTCATATATGGTACATGGGCACAAATCAGAGTTTTCGTTCTTATGTGAATATTTCCTTCCCGGTATCTTCTTAAGCTGGAAAAAAACTAACTTTCTAGCCCTCCCCACCACCCCCTGTATTTATACCGCTTGTTGCAGATTTTGTTTTTGTCATAGCTGAGTCACATGACGCCATTTCAGTTCCGTTTTCAGCCCGAAGGCCCCACTCAATTACTAAGTTGTCAAAATGATGTCTGTGAACGTGCCTGGCCTTGTGGCTTCAGAGGACTGGCTTTTGCCATCACACCTGTGGGAACTTGGTAGGTCCCTGCATGTCCACACGTCCGAACAAGCTGTGCTGTTAGGGGGTGTCACAGAGGCAGTGACCAGGCTGGCCCTGCTGGGCCCTGGACACCACTGTCAGATGGGACATGGGCCACAGAGCCCGGCGATCTAATCCCACACAGCATTTCTTAGGCTGAGTTTCCCAGACTGAAAAACGAAGGACACATCTATGCAGCTTCTCATGTAGGTGGCTGTTGAGTGTGGGGTCAGAGCTCTGTGAGGGATAGACCCTGGGTGGCGATGTCACCACCGAGCTCTTAGGTGTGAAGAGCCGTGTCCCCTGCCAGCACATCTGCAGACGGAACACGGGAGGAGCCTGACCAACAGGCACATCCTTGCCTAGCAGCGAAGTGCCTTTATTTTCAGCATAGAACACAGATGTTAGAACACTTCGGTTTGGTTTTCAGTTTTCCTATTTTTCACCCAATTGTACTCCTAAAGCTTAACAGGCCATCACAAGCGACACTGCTTTGTTTTGTGTGTACAAGGTTGGTTTACGGGGAGTGGGGGCCAAGCGTACTGCCATCATCTCCAGTGAATGGCTGTAGTGACAACAAGGTAGTAGAACTGAGTGGCTCGGTATCAGAGGTGCATTGATGCGTTTGAGTCCCTGCCACATGCCAGGCACTGTCTCCACGTGGGACAGGGCGGCCACCCCACGCGGCTCAGTCTCAGCAGACAGTCTGCCGACAACGTGAACACCTAGGCTGCATCAGGGTACTTTGGTTTTCCTCTGTAACATGCATTATACAGCTTCCCAAGCGCGTCTTCACCGGAACTTTCTAAGAATCTGTTCGTGACCGTCTGGTCTTCCTGCTCGGAGGACTCACTCAGCCTGCTGAGGGCCTGACAGGCTCTCATCTAAAGAGCGACAGCTGACCGGAGTCGTGTGTTCCACCGGGGACGGGGACGCAGTTTCTCCGCACGCTCGTCAGGGGGAGATGGCTCAGGGTTCCCAGTCTGCTAAACTGTGCCGTTCTGACCCTCTGCTCCACCACAGGGAGCGAGGAAAAAAGGTTTACGGCTCACCCTCCCGTCCATACACTTCTCCAAAGCCTGTGTAAACATGTCTGAATGAATGTGACTGCAAGTGATGTAAATAGTTGAAAATGTACATTTCTATTACAGTTTAAGAAGAGAAAACCTTACGAATCATCACTGGCCACTGTTAATACCTATTTGTATTCTTATACCTTTTCAATATATTTGAACAAATATATAGTTTCTGGCACTATTTTTGTACTAGGATAAAGGAGTTATGATGGACATTATGTTTAGCTTTTAAGTCATTTTAAAGAATTGTGAATGCCCGTTTCTGTCTCTCCTCTCCCACCACGAGAAGCGTCTCAGAGGCAGTCACGTAAGGAGTCCTCACTGGATGATCTCCGTGAGGCCAAGAGAAGGTCAGGGGGGTTGTCCCCTGGGCGGACACCTCGCCTGTCAGCTGTTTCCTCATTTTGCTGTGCTTTGTAAAAATAAAAAGAATGGACGAATAGGTGTGAGAATGGTGTGATTATTAGGGGCTTTGAATTTTACGGGCGGGGGATTCCTAGGGGGTGTGGATTTCAGGCAGGAGAATGGGCCCGATAGTTTGAGGGACTTCAATCAAGCTAAGCTGTGGTCCTCTCGTTGGGAAACATGAGGTTTGGCAGAATCCTCTCCGTAGCCTAGACTCCCTAAGTCTTCTAGTTAATATCCTTCACTACTGACCTGAGGGCACCCTTTTTCACACGTCACTTCAAGACCCCAAGTCTGTGCCGGGCGGCTGCTACCAGCCTGGTGTTGCCTGAGGAGCCATCGCTTAGGGTGGCACTCTGGCCAGATGGCCTGAGCTGGGTCCGAGCCCAGATCTGACTAGTTTCAAAACAGATGTTTACTCCACTCAGTTCTCTCTTCATTTTTACTGTAAAATGTCCCAAAGCCATTCTTAGTGGATCAGACAGGCTGGCGGGAAGCATCCGAGACGAGATTTACCTGGCGCAGCAGGCTCGCAGCGTGCGGGTTTCCACAGCTTACACTCCTTGGTTCAGCTGTAATGGCTGGGGCCCCCAGACACCTGCGCTGCAGGGCTGCTGGCTTTCTGGCTTTCTCGGTCATTGTTCAGTTCTAGACGAGCCCAGTAGCGAGGCTGTCGCAATTCACAAAGCTGAAGGCAACCAAAATGACAGCTCATCTAAAACAGGATTTTAGATCTTCTGACCCCCAGAGGGCGCCAGAAGCCATCCTCTTTATTGGGGACGAAGGAACAAACTGCTAAGGAAAAGATTTTTACTAAAGAAAAATGGTGGGGGGAAAATCAATGAAGTAAGACTTACTCACTTCCCTTTGTCCAGAGATCATTTCTTCATGATTTCCTCCAAACAAACAGTCATCAGCCGAGGCGTCTCAATACTCCGACCACGGAGATCAGGTTCCTCCCGGAGGAGAGAGAAGCTGCTGACCGCCCTTCTGAACCCACGTTCTTGCTATCAGCCATGATAGCAAACAGGTGCCTCGGTTTGATGTTGCAAATGCCAGGGTACGGTTTTAAGGCACATAACATTAACAGAAACACCCAGAACTTGCAGAGATTATTCTCTGACTTTAGGCTATATTCAGGCTTAAAAGGAAAAAAAACAAACCTGTACATTTCCAACCCACAAACCATTTGTTCAAAGCAGAGACCCCACAAGAGTTACGAATGCAATCAAAATAATAATTATTTGAATTAAAAGAAACCTGACAGATTAAATGGCATGCATCACTCCCTTTTCCGGCTTGCCTCATTTTGTGTGTGTGTGTGAGTGTGTGTGTATAAAATAAACAGCAACTAAGCTGACTCTTTCAGCCACCTGACAGCACTCCCAATAGCATGTTTTACGATGCCTCTTTCTAACCTATGGGACAAGACTGCACGGCTAGGAAGGGTAAAGCAACAGACATGGGCTGTCACAATAGCTTTCAACTTGACTAGCTCCTATCGATCACCCTTAGAGCCATAGTTGCCTTCTTATCCTTGTTCCCCTCACCCAGTGGGAGTATTTTTAGCTTCATACAACACCAATCCAAGCGTCCGCCTTCACCACACAGCTCTCTGCAGGTCAAGACTGCCCTGGTCTCACTCATCCACCTGGACGAAGGAGGAAAGGCGGAGTCGCGGCCGGCACCGACCTCCGCTGCACACCCTCCGGAGGAGCCAGCAGAAGCCGGTGCTCAGGGCTCTCCCCTGAGCCTGCCAGCACAGGGAGTACACGTCTGGGAAATGCAGGCACAGCTGTGTCCCATCATTATTCCTTTTTTTTCCTCGAAGCCTCTTGCTTTTTCTATCCTGGCTCTATCCACTAGGCCTTCGAACGTATTTGACTCTCGCCTCCCCTAGAAACACCTGCCTGAACCCCCAGCCGCCAGCCGCCAGCACCTCCGCATTTGTTTTCAGGTGTTTGAACACAGGAGGGTGTTCAACAGGCACTGAGTGGGAGTAGATTCCCACCCTTTCTCACTTGACATAAAACTGGGGTTTTTATAAGGAAAGGAGAAGGTAATCCCACAGAAGGGCAGTAGAGAAACCAACACAGAATTGTAGGAATTCTCAGTTGGACAAGAGCTGAAATTTAAAATGAAAACTAAAACAATTTTTTAGAAAAAAATACCTGTTTGCTACCGCGAAAAACAAGTCAATTAATAACCAGGCTTGTGTTACTAAATTAACAACCACTGGTGGAGTGACCCTGCGTGGGCAGAAGCTGGGAGAAGGCATTAAGGCCAGAGGCCAAGGATCATGTGGAGAAAACGCTTTACATGCAAAAACAAACAAGCAGGCACACGGAAGCCCGCATCTGGGGTAGGGCTGGTCCCCCCTCAGCTAGGCCTTCCTTGCTGCTTTAGTTTGGGGTCACCTCCAGATGAGAAGGGGGCTGTGCCTTGGCCCCAGAGGAGGCCCAGGGGACAGTCCTGCCCTGAGCCCCGCACCTCACTTGGCCCCCAAGAGCTAAGCCGCTGTGTCCTGGGCACAATGGGCAGGCGACTTCACGCCTAGAGGCCTTTTCCTACAGAATTCTCGAGGACAGTCCTGTTACAGAAAGGCCTTGCAGCAGAGGGGGGGAGGGGGCGCAGGTGGGGGAGAGAAGGGAGGCCAAGGCCACTGAGCAGAGACTGCAGGCCCTTCCCGCTGGGGAACTCACTTCCTCCTTCCGACAATGTCATTAACAGGTCGTTGTACCTCCCTTTTCAGGAAGGAAACCAGGTAGAGAAGGTTAGGTTACCTCCTCAGAGCCACAGCTAGCAAGCGGCACAGCTGGGATATGAACTCAGATCTGGCTTCAAAGTCCCTGGGCCCAGCGGGCTGGTCACAGTCTCTGAGAGGTCACTCCAGGGCGCCGTGTGGGAGCTGACACCCGCAGAGCCGTGCAGACACCACGGGCGCCGTGCCTGGCCTGCACGCACGCACGCACGCACGCACGCACGCTGATTGTGCTGCCCTGAGACACCTGTGCCAGAGGCGGGCTTGGCGCTCAGAGCTGGGGCTGCTCCTAGCGGGCCCACTCATGCCGCCCACTCCTCTTCCTCCATCCAAATCTCCCGCCTCCATGTCACTGCCATACATCCCCGTGAAACAGGCCCATCATCGTTCTATCACTGCGTGAGATAAAAGGGGTGCTGAGGTGAACACTATTTGCTGCCATCTGCTTACCCAGCAGAACCCTCCAAGCTCTTGTCTCTGCCCCAGAGCTGATATAACAGCCATTAACCATCAATGAGACTCCAGCCAGTTAATCATTCACTTGGGGAAGCCCAGGCAGAAGGTCAGCACCCTGCGAAGTCTGCTCCCATGGCCGAGCTGGCCCCGCCGACCTCACAGAAACAGACGCATTGCTGTTGGGATGGTCAGCCATCCCGCGGCACTGGGGGTCAGCCCCCACTACAGAATCGCCAGGTGTTCGCGACGATGTGGCTTTGGGATTTCCTGGCGACATTTAAGTTTCCCTTTTTACCAGCTCTTAGCCAGGACAGTCCATGATCGAATCCAGTCGTCCAGGGCAGGGCCCCTGGGCTCACCAACCCGATGCCAGGCGCAGCCAACGATTCGGAACGGGACAGGACAGCGCTCCGCGCAGCCTGGAGGCGGGACGCGGCCGCTAGCGGTGGGCCTTGAAGCTCTCAGGGCCATGGGCCCACAAACCTGTCAGGGATTCCTCCTGAGGGAGTAAAGCTGCTCGCACTGCGGGTGGGCGTCAGCCTCCGGGTGACAGCGTAAGTTTACCAATCCAGGCGACAGCATCCAGGAGACGGCGTACACTTATTAATCCAGGCGGCAGTGTGCACTTCTTAACAACCATCACAGGCTGCTCTGCCCTCAACAGGCAGAACATCTGGCCTGATAAGTAAGAGTAAAAACAAAAGGCCCTGTCGCCCTTACTTCCTGCCCCTCCAGCTGTGGCCTCTGCACGTTAGAAATGTCATTTCCCCAGAGGCCAAGACACAAGGACAGTGTCAGCAAGCCACAGAGGAGGGCTGCTGTTCCACTGCGGACCCACCCCAGCCCCCCCAGGCCCCACACTCGCAGCCCCAAGGCGCACAGTCTGAAGTGTTGACTGCACAGTGTCAGCTCCCAGCGGGGTCCCTACCCAAAACTGTCCTGGGCCTAAGGGTGCTGCCTAGCTCAAGGTTACACCCTCTCTGCAGGGGCAGCCTGCATCCTATCACTGGTCGATGTGGGCACAAGGACCCAGCCCTGTCTAAGTGAGGGCCTCTTACAGGGTTGTCCCAGTTCCCGATGTCCTCTGAGCACAGGCTCGGTTGTCCCCTGCCCGGTCCAGGGCCACCCTCCCGCCCTCACAGGTGTCTCGAAGAGCACCCCACGGCTGCAGTGCTGTCTGCGCTCTCAGCTAGGGGGGCTCAGGGGGACTTTCCCCGAGGATTCCTTGTCCCGTGTGTGTGAAAAGCACTCTTTGTGTCAGTGCTCATGTTAATAACAAGCACTGAGGAAGCCTGCACATGTTTCTGGAAATCCCATTTTATTTTCTGGAAGACGTCCGTTAGAGATGTGGACTTCATAACACGCGTTTGTTTCCACTGACCTGCCCGCTGCCAGCAACAGGCCAGAGGCTCCCAGGTGCCATCGGCCGACCGTTCCTGAACAGGCTGGCCTCTCCCTGTGGGAGGGCTGCCGGAATTCAGTTGGGAGGACTGTCATGTCTGAGGCAACAGGAGCTGACTCTCAAGACCTCTTCAGACAGTACATTATAGGACAGCAGCATGGTGTGACATGCGATTCAGTTTATCTGTCTGCTTTTGTATCACAGGGGTTGCTTTACATAGTAAGATTTTGGCACTTGGGGGTTCAGAGGTCATACGCCGTGAGCTAAGACAACTTTTTGGATCACAATTAATCCAAATCCCAATGATGCTGTTCCAAGCAGGAATGGTGCTATGAAACCCTCCTTTCTGTGGCCAGCACGTTACACTTGAGTTTATGAAGCCACATAGATCGCAGGCTGTACTTACGGAGCAGTGTCTCGCAGATGACCCAGGCTGACACAGCTGACGCAGGGGACAACTGAACACTTATCGGGGAGATAAAATGCAGTTGGACTTCAGAGGGAAACGTGCTCATTTAGACCTGGCTACACAGATCGGTCAAAGGTGCCTGAGTTGATCTGAGACAATTACCTTCGACCATTGGCACCAATAGCTCTGTATCACATACACTAAACAGATAACAAATATTTATTGACTCAATTATCCCTGTAATACACCAGCTAAAAAATGTCTTAAAAATCTCTGAAAATAAGTTTCAAAAAACCACCTCAATGCCTGCAATGCTATATGCACCTCTGTGTTCCTTGACAGAGTCCTGTGAACGCTACCCCTAAGACAGCTGAGTGATTATAAAAACACCCTTTACAAAGGAACTGACAATTCACTGGCTTGAAGGCTGTTGGTCTCCTCTGAACAGGGCCAGCTGCCGTTTTCCCCCTGCAGGCCAGCCTCCATTTATATTGACAACGGGTCAGAAACTCGCATGAGCTGTTTCAGGGGGGATCCTAGCAGGACAGAGGAGCCGTGACATGGCATGGGTTATGGGGCCTTTCCAACAGGAGAGCAAAGTGCACAGCGACTCCCTTTAGTTTTACACATCACCAGTGCTCAGGGCCCAGCTGGTGAGGCAGACGAGGTATTCCCTTTGTAACTGTACACATTTCCACTTCACAGCCATCCGTATATATAGACCGTCTCTTAAAAGTGATTAAATATGCCAGCATTTGAAGATTATCTTTAGCCTCCTTCACCCATGACCCCGATAAATGAATGGATGGATTGATGGGTGGGTGGATGGATAAAAATTTAAACTGAATATTTTGAGTCATACAACAATTTACAGAACACATTTCAAAGTGAGCTGTTAGAACACAGAGCCTATATTTCAACCCAGTTATACAAGATGGAGGCAGTGAGAGGGTTGTTCTGAGGACGATTTCAATGGAAGGAGAGATGTGCTACGGGGGGGACAGGGCTGGGGGCTGTTTGCAGGGCACCCCGACACATGCACATGAATCAGTGTCTCCTGCACTAGCCCTGTCTTTATTTAAAAATCTGATATCTTTTTCATCATGTTTTTTGCACTAATAATATTTATTTTAACAAGTACATATTTCATTAAAATGTCATCTATCCTGATTGCTGAGTTTTTTGCCTCCCCCCCAATTCTGTACTCAGGGTTTGTGCCGCACTAGCTCCCCCTGGTCCATCCTGACCGAGGGGCACAGGTAGTGATGTCTGGCCCTCACCTGTGCCTGCGAGAAGGAGGCTATGGCAGCAGGGAACCAGGACGGCACTGCACTCCCCTCTAACAGAGGGTCAAAAGTCCGCAATGCTAAGGACTGGATGACAGCCAGTGGTAAGAGCATCGGTCCAGGGCCACTTACACGTCATCCTGTGCCAGCAGCGGGACTGAGAAGGTCGGGGCACTGGCAGTATGCAGCCCTAGGACCAGCTGCCCAAGGCAGAAGCCTGGGGCGCCGGGAGTGAGGCCAAAGGCCAGAGCCCTCAGAGGGCCCCCTCTGCCCTCCAGCCTCCCGTCCACCCTGGAGGGGCTCGGCCAGAAGGTTATAGCACCCTCTCCCCGAAGATCGCTGGTGTGGTTGCGTGAGGCCCTGGCATGGAGGGGGTGGGGATGAGAGTAAGGCATTCTCTACTGTATTAGACAAAACACTTCTAAGTACTGAATTAAAACTATGACTTTGATATTAAAGTGACCTGAGGCCTCCAGCCCACGTTTGCCAACCATTCCCATTATAATCTATTGAGGGGCTCGGGTGACTTGTTAGGGAAGATTACAATGCAAGTGGTGACCCTGGAGCTGTGCAACCTGGAGGCCATGAGACAACATTTTATCACTTGCATGGTCAGAAAATCAAGGAACTGCCTATGTTTTCAAAGAGGCACAGGAAAAAAACCTTCTCCCAGAGAACCATAAAGACAAAACTGAATTTCTATTTTAGTTAAACCCAACTCCGTAATTGTGTTTGTTCATCTTACGGTTACAGAAGGATGGATGGGCAAATAGATAGTAAGAGTCCAATTGAGTTATTACAAAGAGTGATTCTATTTAAATTAATCTGAGTCCTTAACAGGTAGATGATTTAAGAATCAAATTCCTGGGCCAGCCCGGTGGCGTGTTGGTTAAGAGTTGGTTTGGGACGCCAGCTCTGGGCAGCAGGGCCCGGGGTTCAGATCCTACATGAGGGCCATGATGCTGCGCTCTCTACAGCTGGGATGGTGAACAGCAGCTCGACCTGGAGCTGAGCTGCCATGGGTGGCTGGTGACGGCGTAGGCTGCAGTCCCAGTTGCAGTGGGCTGCCATGAGCTACTGTGAGCTGCTGTGAGCCACCATGAGCGGCCGTCCAATGGCCGGTGAGCAATCTGCCTCGCCCGGGAAGAGCGCAATGATCACAATACCAACATGGGCCAGTGAAGCGACGTCCTCCACAACTAGACTGAAGAACAAAAGGACAGCAACTTGTCTGTTCCCCTTCCCCAGTTCCCCAGCGCTGTTCCCCTCCCCCAATTCTCCAATAAAATCTTTAACAAAAGAAAAAAAAAAGCAGCAAATTCCTATTGAAAAGTGTAATGTTCCTCAGGGGAAAATTTGAATGTCTGATTAATGTTCAGGGACTTTGTGTTTCAAAGGTCCCTCTTCCTTACAGACAAGCTAGCTGAAAAGAGAACCCTGTGCCCTGATACCCTTGGGAGATACCACACAGCTGGCACAGTGGCACCCACTGTCCTGTTTGCTAAGCTGGCCTCTGACAGCCACCTAGGGCATTCCCATACATCTGGGGTTCTCTTTTCTCCAATTTAACTTTCACCGTCTTGTTTTCAGGCCTTCATTTTTAGCAAGGTTACAGTAATATGTAACTAGCCTTCTCTTCCGGATGCGTCCTTCAAACCCCTCTATATTTGGTGCCAAATGAAGGTGTGTGTGGAGGTATGTGAGTACACACGTACGTATACCCATGTATTTCCTATACATACATATGTGTACACATATATACACACATGCACATAGGAATATGTGAAAATATGCATGTACACATAAACAAACATATACTTAAACTAGAAGACTCACACATAAACATTAAGTAATTATGTCCAGCGGGTAGGATTAGGGGTCCTTGATTAAGTTTTTCTTTATGCCTTTTAACAATTTGTAAGTTACGTTCACTGACTGCTCATTAACCTATAATTTAAAAGTTTTCTTAATGATGTAGAGGATATTTAATGAAATGAGAAAATGTTAAGATAGTTAATTTTTAAAGCGTTTACAAAACAGCGTATGTACTATGAGCCCCGTGCGGTGTTCTGCCAACTAGATAGCTTTGGGGTCCATTATCTGCAGTCAACTTTCTTCTGGAAAAGCCTGCAAGTGGGGGCTCCTGGATCAGGCTGCCACGTCGGCCGGGAGTCACATACACTGGTGGGCCCAGGACCCCGCGCATCAGGGTGGAAAGCGGTGGGATCCTGTTCACTCTTACACAGCCTGGTAGCTAGTCACTCACACATTGTACCCGAGTGGGAAACAAGTGACACTTGCAAATGGGCAACAAAGACTTTAGTTAGGAAACAGGAACCATGTTGTACAAAACCTGTACACATTTTGTGTCATCTCTGACCTCAAATCTGAAAATCTCTTGGAAGAAACAAATGGGTTAACAAACCATTGCAATGGACAGAGTAACTGTAAAGGGGAGGGGTTACAATAATGACATCAGAACACAGGTGAAGACACGCCAGCCAGGCCAGGGGACGGAGGTGGGTAAGGCTGGCTTGCTGGAAAGGTGGCAGTGAGCCAGTCCTTACAGGCCGAGTGGGCGCTGGGAAGGAAACGTGCGGGTTGGGGGTGGAGGACAGACAGCGGGCAAAGATGTGTGCGATGCCAGCACCCCACAGGGGAGGCAGTAGGGGCTCCACGGGAGAGGTGAGGGATTTGGGACTGTATGCCGATGGCGATAGGGGATCCCTGAGTGACAACAGGCAAGGGCAGGATGTGACGAGATTCACATTCTATAAAGATAATTCTTTGGACAAAATGGATTCTGGGGGACAAAGTGGGGAAAACCAGTTAGTAATCTAGGTGAGAAACAATGACAATCGGGAATACGAAGGAAGAAGGTACACATAAGTGACCTTAAGGGGTAAAAATGGAGTTGATTTGTTGATAAATGGAAAGCCAAGGATAAGGGAGAGGAGAGACCTTAGAAGGACCCTTAGGACAGCAGCATCACTCGCTGACACACGAAATCCAAGAGGAGAGAAGCAGGCAGGATGGAAAGTCCCGCTCCTCTGCAGCTTGTGGGGAACCTGCTAAGGAATAGGGACCTGGCAGCCGAGTGATCTGGGCTGTACCTTAAAATGTGAGGGGCACACGGGGGCAAGCTGAAGACGTGGGGAGGGAACAGAGGGCCCGGTCCGGGGAGATGGTGTGGAATTAAGACGCCTTAAGATGTGACTTCAAAGTGCAAGGTGTCAGCTGAGGAAGAGCTGCCCGTGCTCCGAGAAACAAGAGGGGTGTCAGGAAAGAACAGCAAGAAAGAGTCAAGAAAAGAAGAGGACAAAGTTCAAAGAGAGAGGCGTCCGTGGTCTGAAATGCGGCAATGATGTAAGGGCCCGGTGTGTGCATGGGACTGTGGACCAAACGCCCATCAGGGACCTCAGTAAGTCGTTTTGCTGGAGTGGTGAATGTGAAAGCTGTGCTGGGAAGGTAAGACCGTGGAGACAGTGGCCCAGCTATAACGGGAAGCGGGAAGACTGAGTAGGTTCTAGAAACATCAACAGAACCCAGGAGAGTTCTTTTCTTAAAACAGGAGCGACTTGAACATGTTGCTATGAAGGACGTTGTGGGAGCAAGTGCGGCAGCTGAGAGGACGGAAAGTCAGAGCCCCAGAGAGCCTGTTCAGCGTCACAGGGGTGGCCAGTGTCAGCTTAGCGCCCTGGATGGAACTGGATAAAGCGTAGAGATGAGGAGGTTAAGGAACGGGAGGCCAGAGTGACAAGGCCTTATCCACATGGACTTTGAGGTCACTCAGGATGGTGATGAGCCAGGCGCCAAGATTTTCAGTGATAGATGGCAGATGACAAAGCTAGATGGGAACAGATAGATAATGACAGATGGGGGAGGTGGTAGATGACATGATGAAGTGGCTGGAAGGCGACACCCAAGTGAAAATGGGCTCAAAAGGAAAGCCTTTCTTAAAATAAATAAATAAAAGGCGGAAACGTGGCTGGGATGCGGGCTATGGTAGCCGGGAGCTGAGATCACGCGCGCCCACCTTCCTGCGTGTGAGGTGAGGGCACAGGAGGAGAGCAGCCTCCCCCGCAAACTGCATGAGGGGGCCGACTCAGATTCCACAGACGAGACAGAACGTGAAGGGGTCAGAAGTCCTTCACGCAAGGCCATTCAGCGCCACACAAGGATCCTACAGAAAGGCTGCCTGGTCAGTAATGAACGACAGCCTGGGGGCCCCACGCCCCGTTCCTTGGTGGATACCCCTCCATGCAGGGCTCTAGCTCTGTCTTCTTCGAAGAAAACCAACCAGCCTTCTCAGGTACAAAATCTACGACATAATGTAGCCAGTCTTACAGTTCTAAAAGGCAGCGGCTCATGGCGAAACCAGAGTGCAGTCCGTGGGAGACTTGAGGCCCCTGGCCCTGCTCAGGGCTGGGGGTGGACCGCAGCCTGCAGGCTTGGCTGAGGCCGTCCCGTCGGTCCCACACACCCTTCGATTTAGCCCTGACACACGACTGTTTTTCTCCAGCCTTTAAAGTCTACCAACTTGGGGATGAAAAGCCAGATTCAGAAACTCGGACGGAATTAGAAAAGGCCTGAAAATGCTGTTTCCCATAAAGGATATTAAAACATATATACTCCAGAAAGACTTTCCTTCTTGCCGTACAGTGAGCAAAGGATTTCTGCGACCTCTAGAGAGCTAGTCCTTTGAGACGAGCTAGAAACATCGCACTGCCCTGCCCGCGATGCCGCTGGACTTGGTGATGACACTGCTATCTCCCTGGCTATGTGACTCAGCGGTTTTCGGCTCTGATGAGTGATGCTGAGACCTTTGGAAGGTCAGTGCTCTGAAGCAGACTAACCCGACCACCCTCTCCTGGGCGTTCAGGGCTGGCTTCCGGGAGCGGCCGGCGACCAGGGGGGACCTGAGCAGCAGAAAGCACGTGTCTGGGGGCCGGGGCCTGCATGCAGGCCGTGCCGACACCCCAGGAGCTTCTTGGGCCGGGCTGCTGGTCGGCTCTGCCCTGGAGGAGAGGGGAGGACGCAGACGGCCTTCTGTCAGCTCCGCTCTGTCCACACCGCTTGGCGGCTGGCAGAGGCTGCTCTTCCTCTGCTTGATGAAATAAAAAGGGGGGCAATTCCGCCGAAAGAATGAGCCCGATGGATACAATCAAGTTTAAGAACCTGACACTGTTCCCACAGGTCCTGTTCAGGTGTGTGAGATGCGTCCTTCCCTAGACCCTTGAACGGAACCTCGGGCACACCCACCCGGTCGTCTCATACTTAACAAGCGGTCTCTGGTCACCTTCACCCACAATAAGTGTCTCTTTCTAGTAATTCATATGCTCAGGCTAGTCAGTAATCAAAACTCGGCCCTTCATGCTAAGGAAAGGTTTCTCCTCCACCAGCTCAGGCCTGCTCGGGGCTGGAGCCCGCAGTGGGGAAGCTAAGTGCTGACCAGCGGCACTCCATCCTGTACCCCACACGCATACTGCGTTTTGGCTTCTGATTGCACCAGGTTTGGGGGTGAGAGCAGAACAAAGGAAGCAGAGCTAACGTCTGGTTTTCATGTTCTTTGCACATGGCAGACATTTAAAGCTAATTCTCTCTCTTTTGGGACTTTTCCAGCCACATTTCTACCTCTTGAAATTCTTCTCAGCGGCCTCTCACCAAAACTGAAACAGAAGGAGTCCCTGCTACGTGCCATGCGCTTCACCAGGTACCAGGATATTTAACTAAACCTGTAGCAACCCCAAGACGCAATTCAAAAGGACACCTTCGAAAAATCGATACATTTTCAGTCTCAATATCATATTAACTTTAACCTGTCAGTTGAATTTGGTCATAAAGCCTTATTTACGAGGTGACTGCAATTGTAAAAAGGGAACAGGTCGCCAGGGCTCTCACTTCCCAGATGGTATTTGATATACGCTCTAAATTATGTTATCTCCAGCAGAGTGCACTTTGAACTCGGAGTAGAAAATCTATCTTCAGACACCACGCATGCTAATTCTTGAAAGAAATGTGCCCAGAAATTGTAATTCAAGAGAAAACATTACTATACGCATCTTATGTTTTCATTCGGCTGAATTTCGGGAGAAGAGTTAAGGAGTTATAAAAAAAAAACAACCACCACTCCAGCGGCGTGGCGTCCGTGGAGTTTGGTGACTTTTGAACTTTAAACTTCCATATCACAGCATGAAGCTGGTTCTGAGATAAGAAATAGAATAAATTCTCTGCTCAGGGCAGATCCGAGTCCTGGACTGTCTCGAGGCTGACTCGACGGGGCATCATGGCGTTTGATGGCACCTGGAAGGTGGACCGGAATGAGAACTATGACAAGTTCATGGAGAAGATGGGTAAGGGCTTAATTCTCACAGACTTGTTCTTCTCCTTCTTTCTAACTCCCTCTGAAGCTCTGCGCATGTGGACGTGCCTGCTGGACAGGGGGGAGCCAGGGTGTGTGCCGGTTCGGTAGCGAAAACCATGCCCTTCCTGCTTCATTAGGGAGACACACTGTCTCTTAGAGGAAGAAGCGAGTCTCACGTGTTCATCTAACGCAAAAAATATCCAGAGCTTTCAGTCAGGTTTACCGCTGACTAGGCCTGTATCACTGAAAATTGACAGGTTTTTGTTTGTTTGTGTGTTTGTTTTGGTTTTTTTTAGACAGTAAAAAATAGCAGTGCATAATGATAACTTCTAGACTTCAAAACATTGAATTCTAGGGGATGGAAACGCAAAGACCATCTAATAAATTAACAGCAAAGAGTGCTATCGAAAGTCACAGCACTGAATAAATAAGACTTAGTTCTTTTCTCCTCTGACCTATAAAACTTTTGGAATACTCTCATGACACTATGTAGTTTCTATGGTTTTAATTTATTTTAGTATCTATACCAATAACCTGGCAGCCTATACACTGCAACAAAATGGCTAAACAAATTTGTGTCATTCCCTGAAAATATAAATTTGCATCCATTATCACCTACAGTTCAGGGATTCTTAGTGCAACTTTATGGAATTGATATACTTTACAATAATGAACTTACCTGTAATAACTGCTAAGTTTCTCATTTTTGTGAGTCAGAAATGTCACAAAGAGCAGAGATAATGAATTAAGAAGTTCAAATTTTAAAGCTACTATGGAAAGCAAAGTGACATTAGAAAAAAGAATACCGTGTATGCAGAATTCAAGTTGCATATCCTTATAAATATATGAATATGCCTTTTAATCCTTCCTTTGCCCTTTATGGAGTTTGGTTTACTAAACACTGAAACAAAACGTTTGATAATTTTATTAAAGTTACTCAGTTGTGAGGTTCTATAATGCTATGCTTTATTTAATTTTTCTTAAATTTTGGAGAAACAGCTGGAATCAGTGCCCTGGGGCTTTGTGCTTGAACTTGTTTTGCAGAAGCCACCTGAATGTTCTGTGCAAACGCAGTGCTTTCAGGGTTTCCCCTAACACTCCAAATATTAGCAATTCGTTCATGAAAATGGAACTTTGAAAAAGAAAGACTTCCTGTGGCGTCCTGCCTTTCCTTTATCCAATCTCTTTCCCTTTGCAGGTATTAACATGGTAAAAAGGAAGCTTGCAGCTCATGACAATCTGAAGCTGATAATCACACAAGAAGGAAATAAATTCACGGTCAAAGAATCAAGCACTTTTCGAACCGCTGAAATTGTTTTTGAGCTTGGTGTCACTTTTACCTACAGCCTAGCAGACGGAACTGAACTCACTGTAAGAAACTTTTTATAAGCAATGGGTTCTTGATTTTTCTATACAATACTACAATAATCTCTGCTTTCTGTCTCTGGATGGTTTAGTTAATGTAGGTCTCTTTCATTTACAAGTTTATCCACATTAGATATTGCACAAGTTGGCAGAGTATTTACACATTTTTATTTTCATACACAGCTATAAGGAATCTGGATTGAACAATAAGAATTAGAAAAAATCCTTTGAATGACTGAGTATAGACCTATTCATAAAGAAAACTAAAACTCAGTGTTTTTCATTTCACATACTGACAGCAGCAAAAGCTTTGAGTTATCTAACTTAAACATAACAGACTTTTGATAAATGTAACTGAAATAATAAAATAAATAAATAAATTAGTGAATGAGTGAGTAACCACATGGAAAGGTCTAATGCTACATTGTCGGTCTTTGGGAATACACCTTTTAATATTTAAGATATAAAATTTTGGGAGTCACATGTTTCAACTGATTTTTTTTCAAGTTTTTCGTCCTTAGAATTCTTCTAGTTAAAGTATATATGTCTGCAATGACAACCTGTCAAATATTTGCTCAATCATGGCCATTTTAAAATTACTGTAACAATTAAATTAAAACAAGCACAGGGTTGTTAACCTCTCCATGAAACTAATTTGAACTGCGACTAAATTTAGGACACCCTTTGAACATGAAATATTTAGAAAAGTAAAATTCAGCACTTGGAAATGCTGGGTGAGAGGGGTACCCTGGTTGCCAGCTCTGTGCCTCTGGGTGACGCTGTGTCTGTTTCCTCATCTGGGGAATGGAGGTGATAATACCTACTTCACAGGGTCACTGTGAAGGTGGAAGAAGTAGATCTGTACAACTAAGAATAGCACCTGACACATGTAAGACCCTACCATGTGCTATTGTATTATGATTATTTTTATCCTTTTATAGGGGACCTGGAGCCTAGAGGGAAATAAACTCATTGGAAAATTCAACCGGGTAGACAATGGAAACGCACTGAATGCTGTCCGGGAAATTGTAGGTGGTGAACTGGTCCAGGTGAGTTATAAAAGGATTATAGCTATTTCCCAAAGGAAAAAATAATTACATACAATTTTATTTTTGTGGTTGCTGTTATATCTTCAATAAACAGACTATTACTTTTCTCATAAATCTTCTGATTTTAAAAATATGTTTTCTGAATTAAAGAGAACTTATATATATATATATATATATATATATATATATATATGTCAAATATTGATGAGAACTTATATATATGTCAAATACATTGATGCCTACTTTACCTGAAAACGTGTTTTTAAATGGGTGTATCCTGTATCTGTATAAAATGTTGCTATTGAGTACAAGAAAAAATACTACAAATTCATTTTAAAGCTATAATGTTATATTAATCTAATATTTTTCTTAACTTAGTCTTAAATCTTAATGGGGAATTCCTCTGTTTTTAACACCTTTCAGACTTACGTGTATGAAGGAGTAGAAGCCAAGAGGATCTTCAAGAAGGAATGAGTGCTGTCTCGGTGCCCAACCCAGAACGCAGACGGGACGGCGAGTCTGAAGCGTCCCACTGCCCTGTTCTGTCCTCGTCCCGTCTTAAGTTACTGACCAATCAGGCCTTTATAACACGGACCACTTACATTTCCAGTCTTGCCAAAGCAAAAGTAAAAGCTAATTAGGATTTAACCTGGTTTATATCTCTAAGATGTACATTTATTGGTGTTCTAAAAGAACCTGTCACATTCTTCAAAACACATGAATAAATGTTGTCCCTACATTGTTTTGTAAGTAGCCTGTTCTTTAAAAACAAAAACAACAACAACAAACTATGTGACATGGATGTGTGTATAGATACACTATTTGTTTTTTTTTCCACATTTGCTAAACTAAAGACATAGATTGCATGGGGGTCTTTAAAATGTTACACTGGTTTTAAGTATTTTCCTCTGTAAAAATCAATTACTATAAAAATAATACATATTCAACCAGAAAACTGAAGAATAAAAGCAAATGCAAAATAAATATTCCCATAAGCCCAGGATCCAACAGTCGCCACCATTCTGCCTTTCCTCCCAGTCCTCCTCTCTGGGTGTGGAAATGTGTATTTCCCACACATACCACTTTGAGTAATACGATAGGAAACGAATGACGTACAAGCGAAAGACCTGCATTACATCTCCCACACCTTTGGCAGTTCGAGACCTGGCTAAGAATCAGGTCACCAAGAAACTTCCAGTGTTTTACATTCCCTCTCTCCACTGTTATCCTCCTCTGTCTGAACCTCAGAAAACAAAACCGGGGACTTTAGGACACCCCACAGGACCCTGATCCAGCAGGCCCCCTGCCAGCCTTTCAGAATGCTGGGCTGGCAGATACCGGAAATGTCACCTTCAACTGCCACCCCTTTTACTCATAAACACGTGGCCAATGTGCCAGGGCCCAAAATGTTCTCTTTCATTCATACCCTCACATGATACACTATTTTATGTACTTCAAGCAATTGCATTTTAGGAGGGAGTGTATTAAGGGGTGGAGAGGGAGGTCGATTTTTTTTTATGAATTTAACTCTATGAACTTTTGTTTTGACTAATTCTTTTTCACACGGATGAAGGTAACAGCTAACTTTTACATAGTTCTCACTACGTTCCAGGCCCTGTGCTAAGTGCTATGTTTACAGCAGAAACATTACAATGTAGAGAGAAAACATCTGAGTACATGATGGAAATGAACAGATTAGAGAATACGTAACCTTTCGCAAAAACACCAACTTAAATCCACCTGTTCGTTTTATAACTTCATTAAAAATTTCACACAGAAAATAGTAATTATTTAGACTTTCATATGCTTTTTTAAAATACAGGTTCAAAGTACTTTTACCTCTCTAATCTTACCTGTCTATATATGTAAAACAGAAAAAGGACAGGTATTAATCCCATGTGAA
The DNA here is from genome assembly GCF_001890085.2 of Hipposideros armiger. NCBI lineage: Eukaryota > Metazoa > Chordata > Mammalia > Chiroptera > Hipposideridae > Hipposideros > Hipposideros armiger. The sequence continues at coordinate 8,185,717 of NW_017731351.1, forward strand.
AATGGAGGAACTAAGGCGCAAGAAGTTTATCAGCTTGTCCAATGTTGTAGGGAGTCCATGGCGAAGACAGACATTAAATGTAGGTCTTGACATTCAGCCTGGTACATTATGATCTGTGCTATTACTCAGCCTGTTATAAACAAAAATATCTTAAGGAAAAAATATCCCTTAGTTCCTTAGTGGCACCCCAGAATAGCGCTGCAAATGATCCAGGTCACAACCTGAAGCAGTGGCAATGAAGTGGTTAGACACGGATCTATTTCTGGCCTCATTGCAGGCTCACTTTTTTTCACAATTTGTATCCTTTCTAGTATTAAATTCTCCACAATTTATTAGCACTGGAGAGAAGCCTATCATTTGCTAAGTGACTGCCATGGCTATAACCCCTCTCGAGGACACTGACCTTGATTTTATGCCATTGGACTGACCAGCAGGGTGCCTGACCAGGAGCGGCCGATCCCACACAATCTGGCCAGTTAATGACCTCTGTGCAGAAGGAACGACGCCACTAACTGAACCCAGAAGAACCTCTTCTTAGGGAGTTTCAATTTGACAAATACGCAGTCATGGGTAGGAAGGAAAAAGTTTAAAGAGGACAAAGGCAGGCGGTGAGTGAGTCACGAGTCTATGAAGCCACGACCAGGCAGGGGCCCCAGGTCCACAGCTGAACAGAGGGCCTGGGAGAAGCAGCGGAGTAGTAAAAGCTGACAACTTTCCCCGGAAACACAGGGTTCACTTCACATTGCTTCCCCCCAATCTGGCCTTGGGGTGAGTGGGGTGGAGGGTGCTGATGGGGCAAGGCTGGTCACAAGCTGACGATGGCTGCCGCTGTCGAAAGTGCCTGACACACAGAGACACATGATAGGTTCACTGCGTACCTGCTTGGAGCATGAGAATTCATTAAACTTGTCTCCCTACTTTTATATGCATTTGAAATTTTCCATAACAAAAACTTAAAGACATAACACATACATATAGAACTTCAGAAGCCAGCCACTTCCCATCACTCCCCTGCTGTCGCCGTGGTCTGAGTCACCATGTTCTTTCCCATGGATGACTGAACCGACTCCCTAAAAAGCCTCCTTCCTTCCACCGTCCCTATCCCGCCCCGCCAGTCTTTTTTCCAACACAGCAGCCAGGAGCCTTTAAAATCGGCTTCAGGTCATGTCACTCCTGTGCACAAAGCACTGCAAGGCCCCCCTTTTCCTTCAGAGAAGAAGCCAGTGTCCTTACGGTGGCCTAGAAGGCCCTCTGTGATCAGATCCCCCGTTTCCTATCTGACATGCGCTCCTCTTCTCATGGAATGTCCGGGGGAAGCATGTTGCGAGCAGAGGCGACACCCTGGAGCAAAGGCCCTGTGGCAGGAGCTCGGCTGGTGAACAGAGAGAGCATGGGCAGCCTGCTCAGGTCCCCACGGCCTTCCAGAACTGACCCCAAACCAGACCAGCGCTCAGGACATGCTGGCTGGCTCAGCCTTCTGAGGACGCGGGAATAGTGGAGAGAGAATGGGACCCGGAAAGACACAGAGGTGCTTAAACTCTTGTCCTTCCATGGACTGACTAAAATTCAAGTGCTGAGCCTCAATTTTTCCCACTTGGAAAATGGGGACAATAGTCATGATTTTCCGAGATTGGTGTTAATTGAGGTATTAGATATAAAACATCTAGTGTGGCGCCCAGCATATCAGGGGTACTCAGTAACGTAAGAAATTCAAACCTGTGCCCTTCTCTGGTGGAGAAAACAGAGCAAAGTGTGCCCTGAGCAGGTGGAGAAGTCTTTCCTTAAAATACCCTTGCCGAGTGTGGCAGAGCGAGCCGGGGCCTGGTAATGAGAACTCTTAGTTCCGTGCCATCTGTGATGTAACCAGCTGGGGACTTGGGACAAGTCACTTCATCCCTTTCGAATTTAGTTCAATCATCTTTAAAATGAGGCAGCCTAGATGACCCCTGAATTCCCTTCCAGTGCTGAGAGTCTATGATCTCTGAAGAGCATTCAGTGATTCTTCCCTGAAGCAGCCCCTTGGGTGTGTGTCACAGGGAGGTGTTGCGGTGACAGAGGGTGGGAAGAGGGAGATACTTTTTAAATCCGTAAGCATGGCTGGCATCATGAGTGTGGGGCTCAGGAGGTCCGTATGCTTGGTTTAACACTCGGCCGTTACTGTCTTAAAATCCGCAATACATTTTGAATGAGGAGCCCTGCATTTTCATTGTATACAGGGCCCTGAAAATCAGGTGGCTGTTCTTGCTCCTATGAGCTGGCTATGACTACGTGTGAAAGATATTTTCCCGTGAGCAACTGGACTGGAGGCAAGGCACCTCTGGGCACCTGCAGAGAGGTGACTGGCTGGGTGAGACAGTTGTCCTGGGGAGCATGGACGTGGGAGGGGTTTTCTGGGGACTAGGAAGGGTCAGATGGTGATGGACCGACACTTCAGACTATCAGGAAATGCTTCTTAGTCTCTGATACTGGTGTTTTCTCTCCGCTCTAGTGTAAGACTGCCACCTACTGGTTAATGGCATGAACTCTTTCAAAGACTCCCAATGCAGGGTCTTTGCGTGTCTGCAGGACAGCGAGTTCCAGAAAGGCTGGACATACCCTTTCTGTAATTTGAAATAATTATCAACTGCTAACTCAGTTCCAACTCCCAAACTGACCAGAAGTAATACAGAGACTCCTTGTCTGTCCTTCCGAACAATCCCCTAAAGCGGCTTTCATTTATGTTGCACACAGCTCTATGTGCCAGGCATCAAGCATTCAATGGTGGACAGCACTGGTAGAGACACGTATTGTAGGTTACTAAGAACGTCATCAAACAGATCAAATTATCAGGGTCCTCGTGGGTCTGAGTCAGAATACCTAGAACAGCACCATCATCTTCCCAACTGGGATGATCCCCTGAGGTCATGCTCTCGTTGAGTGCTAATGTCCAGTCAGGTTACTGGCTGGAACAGACCTTATGGGAGAATTGACTGGAAAAGAGGAGCAAGCAGACAGTGGCAGAAGATGAAGAAAGTTATGGGGCATGGAGCGAAATGTCACTCCCACTTTGGCACGTCCCATGGGGGTCACCTGATGCACAGGCAGTCAGTCCATATACTGGAGAGCAGCCTAGAATTCAAGAACTGCATCTAAGACCAAGAGTTCTAATGAATCAAACTGGTTAGGGTCTCTCTCTTGGGAATTTGACTCCACTACACAGAAATGCCATCAGCTAGTAGCGATGGGCAAAATTTGAAAGGCAGACAAGAGGCCATGAGGCAAAAGGGATTATGGTGAGTTCTAGAAAACGCAGATTGGGTTGCAGAAAAGAAGGTGAGATGGTATGTTCTTAGAGGTAGAAATAAGAATTCTTGCTTCTGGTGGATAAAAATATAACTTGTTCATTTACGGCTTCCTTGGATCCTGAGTTGTCAACAGTACGTATTTCTTTAACCAAATAAGAACTAAGCTCCTACCATGTGACAAATGTGACATGAGTTTTCGTGGTGAACAAGACAAATCTATTGTTCCCACGGGGCTTTGAATCCAGCTTAGAAGGTGATACTCTGGAGGCAGAAGACTGGCCCTGACCAAGTCCAACAACTGTGATAAGCGTCACAAAGAAGTGTGCAGGGTCTCACAGATACATGGAATGCCTTAATTATATGTTCCATTGGTCAGTTTTTCCTACGATGCCTAATTATTTCTGAATTTTAAGAGGCTTAATTCACACTTGAGATTCTTCTCATTCTTATTTTTATTTGTAACTGTACGTGAAAAGGCTAGTGCCCAGGCCCTACAAAATCTTCAAAATACAAATTGCTTCAAGACACAAAGAGAAAATTATAAAATATAAATCAATAAATGTATTATCCACAAAACGTAGCACTAATTCTGATGCAGTTCAATGCAAGTTACCTCTCACTGCAAGTTACCACTTAGGTGGCGTCTATACTACGCCAGACACTGTTCAAAGTGCTTTATAAAACTCAACTCATGCTAATTCTCACAGCAACTGTCTACAGTAAGAACTAGTATTACAATCCTCGTTTGACAGATGGGGAAACTGAGGCAGACAGTGGTTATGTAACTTGGCCAAGGTCACAGCCAGTACGTGGCTGAATCAGGGTTTGAACCCAAGCAATCTAGTTCTGGAGTCTGTATGTTCTAGAGTCCAGATTCAATTTTATTTACTATGATCATATACATAAATTTTCTTTCAAAATATCATCCAACAAATATTTAGGGAGCATTTATTATATGTGGGTGCCAATCTAGGTCCTAGAGATACAACGGTTGAACAAGACAGACCAAAACATCTCTTCCTCGTGGAGGGAATACAGGTCACATACAAGAGCAAGAAGTAAATGTGAAGTACATTAGATGGTGTAGACGCTATGCAGAAAATGAGGCCCGGAAGAGGTGTGGAGTGCTGGTGAGATGGTGGGGACGATTTTAAATAGGGGGGTCGGGAAAAATCACCTGGGTAGGTGACGCCTGAACAATCACCTGGAGGAAGTGATGGAATGAGCCGTTCTAAGTGTGTTTTAAGCGATGCTGGGAAGAGAAGAGCACATGATGCCACTGAACGAGTGACGAAGATGCAAGCCTCTTCATGTTCCCTCAGCTGGGATTTGCGTTGGGTGAGTTTATGAACTTTACTCTTCCCAGTTTCTGAAGCCAATATGTCAACTGGCCTAGCCTGCCTGGGTCGACACCTGCTGTGGCGTATTCTGCAGCTGCTGGGTGGGGTGTTCCACAGGCCTCTGTGTCTAATGGCTCCCAGTGCTGTTCAAGTCCTCCATTTTATTATCAATCTTCTGTCTGGGTGTTTTACCCATTACTGAAAGTCCACCCAGCTGTCATTTGAAATATCGAAATTCTCAACAATTATCACAGGACTGTCTATTTCTCCCTTTGAGTCTGACCGTGTCTTCCTCTATATTTTGACTCAGCACTGGCTTGTTTGCTATAAACCTTTGTTTCCAGAGTTCTGAAAAACTTGATTTGGATACTTTCTGCTTATTTCTCAATATTTCTGGGGAGGGACAGAGGCTGGGAGTTGCCTAGACCACCATTTTGAACATGGGTCTCCCAACGGGGCTTTCTGACATAGCTCTCACCACTCACCAGAACAGGACAAAAAAGCCAACCTGCTTTCTAACAGGGGCAGTTACAGGTCTGAATATAAAGGCTGAGCCTCTGCAAGAGGCCTCCGCCTCCTCCGTTCATGTTGGCCCTGCGTTTCCCGAGGAATCATGGAGTGACTTGAGATGTAGGTTGAAAAGCAGTCAGCAATCATTACAGTCCCGACACTCGCCTGCCTCGCGCCCGTGCTTTCATGTCGGAAACAGTTAAACGATAACGTTGACCTAGGCTGTCTCTTGCTTCTTTTCTAACTTACTTGCTTTCCAAAACCTTTCTTCCCAACTTCTAATTAATGTATTTTCATTGAGAAAATTTGGAAAATGTAAAAAAGCACAAAGAATAAAATGATGGTGGTCCCATCTCCTAGAGATAACTGCTGTTAACGTGCTGACATTTCTCACACTGATAAAATGAGGCTAATTCTGGTTAATGTTTTATGTATAGCATTTGCCCCCTTGGCGCTCACTTACTCAACACTGTTATTCTAGTTCACGCCTATGCTGATATCTGCTCTTGGAAGCCACTCATATAATTTTATGAGAAGACATGTCACATATTGACTAACCTTTCATTCTCCACCCTAAATGACTGTCCCTCTAGCACCTTTCAATAAAACAAAAGCAGGTTGTTTGCTCTGTTGATCAGCATAATGATATTTCAAGATTGTGGGTTTCGACATCCCTGTCATCTATGCCTACACATTAAGTAAACTTTGCCCTATTGACATTGTTTTTAAACTGTGAAAGGCCACAGAATGGCTGCTTCATTTTAAAATAAAATCTTTTCCGAAACCCTAACACATGAAATAAACCAGGCTGAGCTCTTATGGTTGAAGTGTGCGCATGTGTGAGCCGGCAAGGTGAGGAGGGCAGGAGGCAGGTCACAGCCAGTCCGGCCTGGCCTTCCCCACGCCCAGATCACACTGCCCAACCTCGGGGCTCCGGGCAGTGTCTGAACACCCCCCTGCTCTGGGACAGGTCCTCAGCCAGCACCTCCATGAGCTGGGTGGCTGCACCTGCGCTCCCGTGGCCCCTCAGCTCACGTGCCTGCCTGGCACACTCACAGGGGCCTTGCTGGGATTAAAGACCAGAAGTCCCAAATGGGGGAATGGACCAGTGCACACCGGTTACTAGTACTTAAAAAACACCTCAGAAAGTATCCCTACTGGGAGAGAGAGATCAGCAGTGACGGAGTTTAGTGGTATCATTGCACTATTGTTACAAAAGAGGTGATTCAACAAGTGTTTTTTGAACAGGATTGTACTAATGGTTACATAATACACAAGCCCGAAGGCAGAGAGATTTCCATGAGTAAGGTGGAAGAAAGCGAGCTGGCTGAGTGAAGGGGGCTGCTGGGCCCCAGGGGGCCGAGTGGGGTGCACACAGGTTACCAGCAGGGTATATGAATGGGAGCTACTAACGCAGCGGTTTTCAACCTTCCTAATGCCATGACCCCTGAATACGGCTCCTCATGTTGTGGTGACCCCCAACCATTAAATTATTTTCGTTGCTACTCTATAACTAATTTTGCTACTGTTATGAATCTTAAGGTAAATATCTTTTTGTTTTCCGATGGTCTTAGGCGACCCCTGTGAAAGGGTCATTCGACCCCCAAAGGGGTCGCAACCCACAGGGTGAGAACCGCTGTCTAAAGGCTGAAACAAATAGCAATTGGTCATGACGACTGTACAACTCTCGAAGAGAACTGTCACAGGTATGGAACGCAGTCATGATGGAAGAGAAAAGAAAAACGGAGGGCCTAAGGATACTGGGGTGGCCCGAGACACGGACAGCTTGGATAGAATCAGGGGTGCCAGGCAGAGATATGCCTCTGAATGGATGGTGACGTCGCACCAGTGTCAATTAAAAAGTCCAGATCCCAATTCTCTACTGTTAGTTGAACGGTGAGCTCGGGGGCGCGGCTGAGGACCAGGTGACCCTGTCAGTTCATGGGGTATTGTCCCACAGATGGGGGAAAATAAACCCTCTGAGGGTGCTGGGGTATAGAGAGATTGTAAGTTTTCATTTCTTTGCAGCCATTAGAAATAAAAAGCAAGAGTACTCATAACAGAAAACACCAGAGTCGCTCTACCTAAAGAACTAGTTCACAAACGTGGTTTCTCCCACTAATCTAAATCTAGAAAGGAAACAGACAAGGACAGACTGACCACTCTCGCTTTGATGGGAGCAGGCAGAGCAGGGAGACTGATGTAAGAATTCTCACCTTCTGCAGGGATGTCGGAGGCCCCACGGTCTCTCCGCCGAGGTGGGCTGCTGTGAGCAGTGTCCAGCCAGTGACATCCCATCCTTGTTGCCAGAGCTGTGGGTGAGAAGGCTCCTGGTCACACTGCCCCTGTGGCATTACAAACACATTCCCTATATTTACCTCCAGCTTTAGGCTATCCCCACTGGCTACTGCCTGTATATTTAGGGGATGGACTGAATGCTACTCAACGAGACATGACGATGCCACAGCAGGGGTGGAGAAACTAGTAACTCAGATTATTCCTCACTTTGGTGACCTTTATGGACTGATTCACACCCAGGAGTTCATTTTACAGTAGAAATAAACCACTTCCTTGCAAAAACTTGGGGGCACTCATTAAAATTTCATACCCTTACCATCCCCAATCCTCAGGGCAAATAAAACCTAAAAATCTAGACATCAAAAGGACTTTAGGAAAAGTCTGTCAAGAAACTGGACTCAATGGCCAGAAACGTTACCTCTGGCACTTATAAAAACCTGGAATACTCCAAATACAAGACATGCATTAACCCCTTTTGCAAGAGTGCTTGGTTGCCCCGTGCCTACTGGATTCAGTAAACAGTAGAGGGACTTAAGTGAACAATCTGATACTCTAAGTAGCTATATGCAGGGACTAACTAGGATACTTGGAGGAGATCACCAATCGGCCAAAAGCACACGGCCTCCACTGACCGGCAAGCCTCTCCATCCCTTTTGACCAGGAGATTGGATGTACATCAAGGTTTTTAGAATAAAGGGCACATTTTTGAATAAAGCACTCTTATGGACACTGGCCACATCACCATGTTAACAGCTGGCTCATAAGCCACCATGTGTAACCTGGAGCAGCTCAGTTGTTCCCCTAATTAGCCACCAAAGACCAAAGATTCCATATGGTTAGACCAAAACTCCGGACTAAGTTGGTCAGGTAACCAAACCAAGCCCTCTAGCCGCTCAGGCCTCCTATAGCAGGTATTTCACAACCGCTTCTGCTCCTACTGACTCACAGGATTACATGGATGATGGAGACATGCAGTTGCCAACACAACAGGTGACAAGGTGTACCCTCCCCCATCCTGGTAGGGCACAATGCCCCTGCTGATCTTATCCATGAACAATACTGGTCTTTTTTTACATCGTGTGATGATAAGGTATATAAAGCGTTCCCACTCGGGTGGTCAGGTCGATGTGGACTTGGATTCCTGACACCATCTGTCACCAGGTACTCCACCTTAAATGTCAGCCAAATTACAAACCTGGGCTCCTTTGTTCTTAAAGCAGTGCCGCATAAACATACTAGACGAGGCGTTATAGAAAACTGACGTGTGTCTCACAATGCTAAGTTCTTTTCAGTACTGAGATCCCTTTTCTCAAGCTTTGGAACTTACCAGCCGCAAAAGGCAGTTTGAAATCCTTCCAGAGAAATAGAACAAGAGCTCAGTATCGCCATGCAAACATCGGAGGCCCTTCAATCAGAAGTTAATAGCTAGCCTCTGTTGTGCTCTATAATCACCTCACCTGGACATACTGACAGCCCCAAAAGAAGGAAGGTGTTATAATTTCATTCACTCTATTCCCTATGCTGAAACTAATAAAAGTAAATAAAATAAAATAAAATGAAGGTGCACGCCCTTTGCTGAAGAATGCTGCCTCTATGTAAATCTCTTGGGACAAATAGTTGCAAATCTACACCCTTTGAAGGACAAGATAAACACTCTCCATCAGATAGAAGAGGTTCAGCTGTTCTATGGGACTGGCCTATTCCCAGGAAGGGAGGCTGATTTAATGGGATATGGGGAGATGTGCTTAGATCTGTTATTTTCTGTGTACTCATTCTCATTCTAATCTATTCTCTTCTCTCCCTTTGCAGATCCCTTGCCACTCAGCCACAACCCCATTCTTCTCTCCACTGCCACAAATTCCGCTTTTGTGTGAAATTTCTAGGGAAGTTTCAGACAGGAGAAATGAAGCGAGTCCAGGACATGTCACCCCAAAATATGCCACTTTGGCATGTTACTTTGAATTAAACGTACTTGAGAGACAGCAGGTGCGAGAAGGGCACTCTGACCTTTTTCTTCCTGAAACAAGGAGATAAAACTCCCATATGAAGGGGCCCTTCCTGTATTAGGAGGAAGAAAAACACTCTTATCACCAGAGATGGGGAATCAAGGCAAGAAATCCGCACAAACCTCGTGAGACGAACCCTTATCTTCCTGGTCGTTTCTCCACGATTGACCACCCCCGTGTCTCGGTTCCTTGTCTGAAAGGGATAAAAGCTTTCTCCTCTGGTCGCTTCTGCAGGTCTGTGTGCTCTTAGGAAGGTTCTCCTGTGCATGTAAAAACATAAAACCTGTGTGCTTGCCTCCGGTTAGCCTGTCTTGTCAGTTTAATTCTTATGTCACTTTAATTCTGGAGACCCAGCGAAGGCAGAGAATTTTTGCTTGCCTACAATGGTCCATCATTTCCTTTCAGGTAGAACTCTAAAATCTCTGGGGATCACACTCGCAAAGCCTTGGGTTCTTCTTAAATGCACTCCCCTGAGGTAGGGGCAGTTCAAAACCCATCAGCGGGCCCCTCCTAAAGCCTTGGCATAAAGACCCAAAGGGAACAGAGGGACAAGAAGTGCCCCGGGCAGTTCCGGGGCGGAACGCGTCATCTGAAGGGAACAGGACGTGGTGGGGACTTCCGGCCCGCCCCGGGCAGGTCTTCAGGGGAACCTGAACGACCTGCTCGCCCCGGGGAGGCTGCAGGCGGAGTGGGCGGACCCTCTGGTTCCGCAGAAGGGAGGCGGCGGTCCCGCCCGCCGCGCTGCCTGACGGCTGTCACGGACACAGCGGGATGTGGGCGGCGCCTGCGCGCTGGGGGGCGGGGGAAGGGCCGGGCACAGTCCACTTCCGGGGCGGGGCGCCCGCCTAGGGGCCGGACTCCGTCCGGTTTCTGGGCGGGTGAACGCGGAAGTACGCGACGCGCGGGGTTTCCAGCTGCTCGGACGGCGTCACGGGGCCGGTGCGCGATGGAGGGGGGCGCGGCGGCGGGCGATGGAGGGGCCGGTCCCCGGGAGCGGCGCGGGCAGGACGAGGCGGCGAGGCCGCCGCAGAACCACCAGGTGCAGCCTCAGCCCGCGGCTGCCCGCGGTCCCAAACACTCCTACTGGCTGGACCTCTGGCTGTTCGTCCTCGTCGACCTGGCGTTGTTCGTCTTCGTGTACCTCTTGCCCTGGTGAGTCCCCTGAAGGTGGAGCGGAAGGGGTGAGGGGCGTGGCGACTGGGCTCCACCGGGGGGCGGGGGGCGCACTAGCGCACCCTCCGGGGTCCGGAGCGGCGGGGCTATGACGGAGGCTGGGGCCCGCGAGGGGCGGAGGTCCGTGCGGGGCGGAAGCGGGGCCTCGCGCCTCGTCTGTCCGATGTTTCGGAGCGAGGCCGACGGGCCTGCCCGTCACGCCCACGGAGCACACGGGACGGCGCCCAGCGTCCGGGAGCCTTTCCCGTTTCCCCTGCGGGACCGACAGCAGCCGGCCAGCCCCGAGGGGTGCAGTGGGGACCGAGGGAGGGCGTCCCTGCGCCCAGGCGATGCGTGTGCGCGCTGCCTGGCGGCAGTCGGAGCCCCCAGTGGGGCCTGAGCAGCTCGCGGGACTTCCCGGGGGTTTAGTCCCCGTGTTAACGTCGCAGTCATCACGCTTGTGAATCTGCACTCCGCGATGGGAGGTTGTGCCTTGTCTCCCCACCTCCGAGTTCGGGCACGGACTTGGGCACAAGCGCCGGGCATCTGAGGCCCCCTTTCCTCTGATTCTGTGGATGGCGCCGCAAATTAGAAGACAGAGGGTTGAGGGGAGAGTGGAACAGGTGGTGTTTCTAGAAAACCCTGCTGAGCCATCCGGAAACGGCGCGTTTCCCCTCTGCTCCGCCTCCTTTTTTGGTAGAGACAGGTCTCAGGTGGAGGGGCTTCTTTTTGTTTGTTTACTCTTACCAATACGTAAATCATGTAGGAATTGACAAGTAACAGTCCATTTCAGAAGCTGGCATAAAGTATTAAAATGGGAAGAAACAGTAAACGTTCTTGACAAATGTCCGGCTCTTACAGAATGGTTTACCTGATGTCTAAATTAAGGAGTTGGCTCCTGGAGCGGACTGACAATGACTACGACTTCGTGGACAAGGAAGACCGCGCTGTGCAACAGGAAGACTTGCAAACAAGGAAAGGACCTTCCTTTCATTGTACACATCCTGTTCCTTACTTGGGGGACCATATTAAATGGGTAATAATCTCACCCAGTCATAGTGGAATGCTTAAAATTAGACTCTAATTCATGTTTAGCAATTTTTTTCAAACATCTGATAGCTTTACAGGAGGCTGAATTAAAATATTTATACAGAAAGGTTTAGTGTATTCATTAAGAGCTATAGTAATGTCTTTCCTTTAACATTTTAAGGGTTGGTTAGGGTTTAGTATGATGCAAATAATATGTGAATTAATAAAGTGCCTAAAAAACATAAATTACTCAAAATCAAGGGAAGGATTTTGAGAAAAGGATTTAAAGGCTCTACAGAAAATGCAGGTCCACGAAGTACTGGCTGTACGTGTCAGTTTCATTTGTAGACCGAGTGGGCCTGTTGTGGCTGATGGATACGATCTTAGAGAAGGACATAAAGCCCAGTATTGGGAACCTCTTACCCGGGTGCATCCCTCCCTTCTTTTTGGGCGCTTGAACTCCCTAACATAGGACTGTGTATTTCAAACCTGTTTTTATTGTTGTGGTTACATTAAGAATGCGTGTGGCCAAGACATGTTTATTTTTATAATTTCTGTAACTTAAATACTTCATCAGTCAGCATATTTCCTCATTCAGCAAATGTTTGAGTATTTACTATGCACAGTACGCAGTGACCAGAACAACAATCCTCGTCTTCATGGGGCTTCCCTTGCTTTTATCTAAATGTAGGTAAGAATAGATATTCCAGGAGCGCTCAGCTGGTCACACTGCCCAAGCAGCTACTCTAGCCCTGCAGAAGCTATTTCTGTTATAGAACAGATACTCCTTTATTTAACATGTTAGAAATGGCCTCTCGAAATTGAAATTGGTGGCATTTGATACATGTGAACTGCCTTATTTTGGGCATATTCCCCTCAGAATCAGGGCATAGATCTGGTAAACTCTACATCCTCTGCTTTTTAGATTGGCATTTAGGATTAGAATGAAATCTGGGATTGATTTTGGAGGATTTTAACTGCCCATTATAAGGTTAACGATTCTGCCTTCAGGGTATTGTGGCATCTGTCTGAACAAAACCTTTTATGCAAAGGTTGAAGCTTCCAGAGCTAACACAGCTAACACAGAACTGTTTTCGTGCTGCTTGTTAATTTGTCCAATAAATGTTTATAGCTAAATTTGGTCTGATTTGCATTTGTTCTAACAGATTACTTGTTACTGAGGTTGTGACCGGATTAACGGTTCTCATATAACTTAATGTTAGGTAACACACAAAGACATACTCTATGTTACCTTCCTAAGCCCCAAATCAGCCAAGGACCACAACTATCAAACATTCTGAGAATTTCTAGTACAGGAAAGACGGAGGAACCTTAGTGTTAGAGCATGGCTGCAAAGGGCGTACAAAAATGGTGACACTCACAAGGGCTGAATCTTGCTGGTATATGAGTTAAGGGATTGTGCCTCCCACTGAACTGCGCCTTCTCAAGTACGCATGCTAAAGGCCTTGAAGAATTGGATAAAGGGGACACCACGCAAATCTGGCAAACTTAAGACAAAAACAGACATCAAAAGAATAACAGCAATGTGATTTTAATCTGGTAAATTTCACAAACTTAATTTCATATAAATAATAGCCATTTGAAATGAACTGACTGATTAGCAAGTGTGAGGAAGTCTGTAGGGGGGGTCTGTTAACCTGAAAATTTTAGGATGTAAACTCCATGTACTTAGTCCCTAAATAGCATGGGAATACATTCAGAGACCACAGGGTATTTAGGGTCAGTGAGGGCATTCAGTGTAGGTAATGCTTTAGGATAAGGGTCATTGAACTATGGCCAGAGGGCCAAGCCTAGCCACTGCCTCTTTTCATAGGGTCTGCGAGATAAGAATTATGTTTACGCTTTAGTGACAAAAAAAGCAAGACTAATTCATGGCGTTAAATGATGTGAACGCCCAAGTTTCAATGGCAGTCAGTTTCACAGATGTGCCCGTCATTTATTTACACGTACAGGGCTGTCTTCACCCTGTACTGCTGAACTGGGCGGTTTGTTAACAGATCCCATGGGCCGCAAAGCCTAAGACATTTACTGTCTGGCTCTTCATGTGGTTTGCCAAATCCTGGAGGAGCCCTGCTTCAGACCTCCCTGGAGTTTAACTCAAGAGCCTCCTGGTATAACATTTTATGATCAGTGACACTCCAAGTACCCCTGAACTTTACACTGACTTACATTTCCATAAAATACATAATCCACGTGGGGGGAGAGGAAGCCATAGTTCATGACAAGAAATGCAAAGGAAGGCCAAACCATATCAACTTCAAGATCAGTTTATCTGAAAAAAAAAAAAAAAATTGAGCCAGAGAAACTGATTTCACGTGAAAATGGGACATTTGGAAGATAAGTATTCTGAACATTACAACTGTTGTTGCATGATTTCAAAAGTTATAATAAGCTTATAACCAGAAGAAAACACCTATAAAAGTAAATAGGCACCTTAGAAATAAAAGTTGTACATGTGATTAGTTATTAAATATGCATTCGATCTACATTTGGAGTGGTGAGTCAGCATAAACACAAATGGTCAGTTTCCAGTTAGTATGATTACATGATTCAGGAGGTTTCAACTGGACAGTACTTTAAAAAGAGCCAAACTCGAACATTTCTATTTGATGTTTGCAACTCAACTGTGAGTTGAAAATACAAATCTATGAGATTGCTGCCAAATATCAGAAATTAAACTATTTCAAATAACATTTCAACTGGACAGCTTGACCAAATAAAAATCAAACAAAAAGTACTACACAGAGTTTTTGAAAGTTATTAAAAATACTTGAAGCCCATTTTCTAGTATTTTACAGTGTTATAAAAGCAATATTTAAATACACTGACATTTCAAATACAATTTTACAAAGTTTACAATATTTACAAGTGCTCCATACTAAAAGTTATGTTAAAAATAAGCTTTCTTAAAAGATAAAATTTAGAAGCCCCAGTTGCCTAATGGATAAGGCATTGGTCTCCTTAAAAGATAAAATTTAATTTACTTGATATTCAAGTATTTCTAAATTAAGAGAATATAAATAATCACAGGTAGAAAAGGCTATTAGAAATTTCTCTAGTTGGAAGATAAATTTGACCAAATTTGGTAACTGGGTGAAGTTAGACTTTTACAAGCAATTATTTTCTATTTGTCAATAAGTATTTTCAATCATTTACATTTTGGAATATTTTAACAATTTATGGAATTGGTCAAAATGTTAAATTTACTAATTAGTTTATGTAATTATCAAGTTATATCTATAAACTTGATAAATGTAAGGAAAATTTTAATTCTATAATTTTCAATTGTCTGCAGTGGACAATATAAAACTAGCCTAAGCCACAATTTACTAGCTTAGTACAAAATAAAATGACAACTAATGAAATAAGGCAATTAAAGTAACTTATTTTCACACTTTAAGGTTATCATAATAATGGAAAATTCCTTTATTTTATTTAAAAATAAAGCCTCCATAAAAATAAGGTAAAATGACTGTTTAGAGTAGAAAAAAGGGAGGGATGCTCAAAATAATATACTTTATTAAAATTAAACCTCTGTATGAAAGGCAGCAATTTAATCTGGAAGCCCAGAAAGCTTTTCAGATTCAAGAATCAGAAAATCAATAAAATGGGTTGACAACTTATAAACAGGTAAGATTACAGCAGGGAAAATTTAGGCAGTCACAGTGAGATGCCCAGTAAGAGGGCACCAGATGAGCTCCTAACACTGGTATTAGCAGCCCCAGGTAAACCGAACCCAAATAAAACCCTTTCACATTTCATATAAAATTAGAAAAACTGTAACAGGATAAATAAATATGCTAAAGTATTTTAATTATGTGTAGCTTACTTGGCTGAAGTAATGTTTATGAATACATATAACAAAGGCCTAATTCAGGTGTTCTGAAAAGAACAGTACTAGGAGCAAAATGAAGTTTCTTCTGACCTTGAGAATTGAATTTAACAATTTTCTTTATCATTAAGGCTTTTTTTTGAAATGCTTTCAATGTCTTGGGTGGATATTTTCTAAGACACTTAGGGAGATGACATGTAGCTGACAATCACAGAATCAGAAACAAGCGGGTGAAGCGTCCTTTTGGTTCCCGTGACCAAATGCTTCCTGAAACCAGTCCTGCTCTGATGACACAAACTGTGTATCACCTGGCGTTTTTCAATGAGCATAGTTTACCAATCTACACACGTGAGTACTGATGCGTTTAATACTTATGGGTCTACCAGCCACAAAATAAAGGGATGAATTGCATTTTTACACAACAGCAGCATATGGTAAATGACTTTTCGCGTATACCCTGATTTTCTATTTTTCGAGGCATGCCAAGACTATTCAAAGGGATTTCTAAATTTCCCAATAAGTTGATTATCACAAAACAAACAATATAGAGAGAAAGTTAGTGATTAATGACTTAAAAAAATACCATGGTTTTAACTTCATTTTTCACTAGGATTGGTCAGTCGATTCCTCTTCCATTTTAATGGCCTCTGAAAGTAAAAGGTGCCGGTTTTGTAATTTATCTATTATAATGTAGACTGGGGTCATATCTTTGCTCAGAAGGGCAATTCGAACCAAGACTGTCACGTGACACAGATCCCAAACCTCTTTCACTGAGCTGGTGAATTCTCATTCTCTGGAAAACAGAGCTTGGGCCTCTGATGGTATTTCAATCTGTATGTATCAGTCATGCAACTATCCACTGAAAAATAGGTAGTTAATGAAACTGTGTCACTTGGGCAGGCAGAGCTGGAGTCTCTCTCCGGTTGGCACAATGCATCGACAACTGTACCCACGTGTGCCTGGAAACCATCAGCTGGAGACCTGGATGGGCAGTTCAGTGAGTTGCCCGCCTGCTCCCTCACCTGAAATGTTCCCTTGAGTCTGTCATCACTTGTGTGTGTGCTCACTCCTGAGCCTGGCTCTGAAGCTGGACTTACACTGGGCTTCAGAAGACTGGAAGAATTAGCTTTGAACATGTCTGTAAGTGTGACTTCAGGTGAACAATCGTTTCTCTCTGGCTGTGGCACATTGGTTATAGCGTATTTTTTTGGCGGCAAAGGGGGCGGTGGATTCTGGAGTTTTGGCATCTGACAAACATCGGATCTGCAGGTGGTGTGAAGTCTACGTTCACTGGATGGAGAGCTCTCAGAGTGACACTGTTCCATCGCAGTCTGCTGCTGGGTGAGAGCAGCACTTTCTGGCTTCAACCCAGCAGTTCTCACATGGGAGGACCACAACGAAGATGGCGCGAGTACTTCCTCGCTGTTCATTCTCTTTCCAGAAGCAGATTTATCATCGCTGTGAAGAAGTAAACCCGCTCTCTCAGAATTTTCTGTAACCAGCCACTCAGAAAATTTGCATTCACTTGATTTTTCAAGTTTCTGTTCATCGGACTGGTGGATATGCTCACTTGCTGTATGGTCCTTGAGTATGTGTGGACTGGACACAGGGAATGACTTTCCATTGGTTCCACGGGCATGCGGCCTGAATTATAAAAACAAAAACAAAGCTAAAACACCACATGCAAACACTGAAAACTGGAGGCAAAACAAACACTGGTCCTGTAATTTAACCTCCCAATACACAGTTTGCTATTTTTGTAACATAGCAACAGAAATGGGAAGATAATGCGCAACCAAGAACATTTTATACTCTCTGAATGTAAAACCTTTATGCCAGAATACATGAACGCTTACGAGAAACACCCATCATTACTAAAATGAAATCTCTAATAATTAGAAGTGTAATTAAAAAAAACTAACTTCAACTTATAAACACAGAACTGAAATTGCATTTATTTGTGACAAAATGTAGCATAGGCTTAAAGAAAATGTTACAAGCCAACACTTCTATACATTAAAACACTCCCCATCCAACATACAAAGTTTACAGCAGTAGAGGTACTTTAATTTTGATACATAATGCTATACAGACAGTATAGATTTAAAATAATTTAATCAAGATTACCTTGATTTAGGTAATAATTAACTTCTAAGGTGAGGATAAATGCCATCACGTTGCAAATTATTTATCATCATCTGATTATTTTTATTGTGTGAACTGCATGGGATTCAATTAGAGCAGAAGGATGAAAAGCATTGAGGCTTTGCTGGGCAGACAAGAGCTATTTATACATTCCGCTCCATCGCTTTGGGCTAATGACTTAATCTAGGCCCCACATTTTCTCCTTTGTAAATACCACCTATCTCACAAAGATGCTGTGAGGATTGAGACAACCATGTTTTTCCTGGTGCTCTGCAGGCCCTAATCCTTAGGACTACATCCTTTTAACGATCCCCAATAAGACAGGCGTCATGATACTGTGGACCCACTGCTTTCAGAGTAGCAATAGTTACAGAGCAGTATGTATGCCTTCCTGACTAAGTGTTCCTGTAACACATGCATTTAATAAAAAAGATTTTAATATTTCCAAATGTCTCTGATTACCTTTTTGTCACAGGATTTTTTATTTGTGGATGTGAATCTGGATGGAACTCATGAGGTTTACAGCCTACTTCCAAGTTCCTGCCTTCTTTTCTAATGCCTGAGGGGACGAGGGAAAAAAACAAAATTATTTAAATGATCTTGAATAATTTACTCTCTTTATAGTTCATAATTTACATTAAGTTTTTCTATAAACAGGAAATTCTCTTCCAATTAACAAAAACTAACTAATTCTTCAAGACTCAGCTCAAATAAATACCTCTTTTCTGAACCCTTTACACAAAATGAATGGTTTTTCCCTCAATTTATTACCACTTGAAAATGTCCTCAGTGTTTGCATAGTGCTGTTCCCCCTGGATCATGTAGAGCTGTGCGTCCCCCTGTCGTAGGAGACACAGTGCTGACAAAGTGGCGGGGAAATCCTGCTTTGAGACAGATGGCTTGGCTGAAGTCTGGCTTCATTACCGATTGGCTGCTAACTTTAAGCCAGCCTCTCCACCCCTTTACAATCTCAGCTTCCTCGTTGAGGTACTGAGATACTGATATCTATTTTACCTACCTCACATGAATAGTAGGAACATCAGCTGAATTTAAATGGGTGGGAGGGCATTATGATAACATGTAAAATGTTATACCACCACCAACTAGCTACATTTATTGACAGGTGACTCAAGTTGTAAATAGTCGGTAATAGTTATTTAATCTTTACAATTGAACACCATTTCTACTTGGAAAGATGACAAACTTTGGTTATTTAATTTTCTTGAAAATTAAAGACATGAACATGTATGTCACTTCAAAACAAACAAACAAAAAAAACAACTGATAGTATTTATTGCCAATGATAAAATTCAAACTTTTAGATGAGAATGAGAATCTAGGAAAACTGGTATGCACCACGAGTTTTGTAGCTTCCCAATAATTACAGACTTTCTGCTAATATCTGTGGTGTTATTAACAGATGTGCTTTTAAAGAAGACATTACATAAAGAAATGTACCAACATTTGGAAGACTTGTATAATTTAGCAAGCCTGTATTTCCCAAACAAGGATACATGGATGTTATAAAATCTTGCATGCACAAAGTAAATTAATCTTTCAATGAATGAGCACTTAAAGTTTTCAGATGTAATGCCTAATACAGTAGATATTAATAGATATAACTATAGAAACAACAGCTCTTTCAGGTCTCCGATATTTTTAATAGTATATCCTGAGGTAAAAAAGTTTGAAAACCACTGTTCTAGTTGATTTAAAATAGCTGCCCTTTTAAAATCTCAGTCACAGCTATTCTGTGAAATAGTACCCCTTTTTCTATCCAAGGAAGTACAGTGAGTGACCCACCAATGCTACGCAGCCCGGAAGTGGCAGCGCTTCCACCAGCCCGGGGTTAAAGCCAAAGCCAGCGCTCTGCTCTCCGCGCCACCAGGGGGCGCGCGTGCGCACAGGCCTGGGAAACCCAAGGTCATCAGAGCCTCCTGAGGAAACAGGGCCACTGGTTTGAACATCAAACGACATGATATACTTTCATGTGCTGGTGCCCACGGAAGATAACGAGATATGTGGCATTAGCTTGAATTTTCAGTCAACTGCCCTATACTTTTGTACTAGTCTACTAAGTTTTTCTGTAGTCCCTTATTTTTAGATGACCTTTTCATCATGTTCATTTATCTAGTTTCCTCTCACTCTCATGCTTCTGTTCTGGGCTCCAAATCCATGAATTGATGATTGCAAAGTAAACGAAATCAAAGGTATTAAAGCAGCAACTTTATTTTTTAAACAATAACAGTGAATTATATCTTAGATGACCTTTTTATCTCTAAATTGATCTTCTGGGTTCGTTTTAAAAATACTACCTTGTCTCTCAAAATTCAATTGGATTCTATAGTTGATCAAAACATCTAAATATTACCCTACGGAAAAAAAAATCTCTTATTTGATTTTGATCAGGCTCTCTAAGTTAAGTCTTGACGCAATTTCCAAGATGGAACTGTGAAATATACATGAGGATTTAATGCCCTCTCTGGACGTTCACGAGGTAAACGACACCTCCCAGCAGCAGAAACTCCAGATAGTGAACGCGGGAACTGCGTCTGGCGCGTATTTGTCTAAGATTTAACTCTTACTCCACCCGATTGCAGGAAGCCCCTTATTGTACCAAGGTGTGTCCGCTCCTTGTTACTCTTCCCTCAGTGGCTAGCATAGTATCTAGCACATAACACACATACTATCAAACTCTGCAGAATGAATAAACAATTGCATGAGAAACATACTGTTTTTCTTCTTCACATCACCTCACCTCTGTCCACCGTGTTCCCAACTCAGTGATCCAGGGCCAGATAAGCATAAACTAAGACAAGCTCTTCTTACTTTCCTCGCCACCTAGTGTAAGTCTCTCGAGTGCCATACTGACACAGTTATAAAAACAAAAGCCAGCATCATTTACCCTAGTCTTACGTGCTTGTAAGCTTGACACACTGCCTGAGGCTCAAAACCTAAGCCCCCCTCTTGACAATTACTTTATGATTTAAAAAATGTAATGTCAAAAGAACCTTGATGATTTTTTCAATCTTTAAAGCCTGAAAAATTCATAAGCTGAAGTTATACTACAATTTTTCACCCACTTTGATTTTCACTTCGGAATGTTTACTTTCCTTCTTAACTTATCCATAATTTCAAGTTTAATGTTCACAAACACAAAAATCAGCAGTTCATCCTCAAAGAATTCTTTACTTTTGTTAAACTGTCCGCAGAGCCAGCAGCAGGAGGCGCCCGAGACTTTGTAAACATGTTTGAAACTCTAATATCACTATGGCAGGCATTCAACCACGTGGTCTGACTTCAGAATTCCAACTAACTTAAAAATAGATGTGTTATTTTTCTCTTCTGCTGACACAGACATCCATGTGTCTTTACGGGGAATTTTGGCTTCAGGTTCTTTGCAAATCTAAAATAGCCCGATTTTAACACTTGGCACAGAAGATATCTCAATGTTGAAGCAAGAGGCTTTAATTAATAATGCTGATTTTGTATTGTATGTAAGAAATGCAAATATATACTTCATCAGAAAAGATGAACTAGGTTTAAAATACAATTATGTAGCAATAAAATGAAATGGCCGGTTGAGACCATATAATCTTCACTCATGTTGTATAAGGAGATTTCAGATTATAATAGTAAAACGATTACAAAGCCTAAACATTCAAGAGCAATAATCTAATTAATGATCTGATTTACAATAAAAACATTTAAATAAAATCTGAATGCTTTAGAAAAATCACAAAACTTTAACTGGATAAATATTTCTGCCTAAATTGACCACATACCAAAAGGGGAGAGATACTGTAATATAAATAATCTACCCTAAGAAATAACTAAATTGGGGGTGATACAAAATAAAAAGGCAGGAAACAGTAATTTCTTTTCCCACTGGAATTAAAACTTAAAGAAAAAGCAAATAATGCTACTTTTGCTACAAATTAAATTTCAATACTGGAAGTTTATGGTTTTCAGTCTACTCTCAACAGTCTATGGAACTCTTAAAAAAATAAATTTAGTATGCATCGAAACAAAACCAACTGTAAAAAGGACCTCTTTCTCTTGATACACTTCATAATATATTTACTTTAAATGAATATACTCTAGTTCATACACACACAAAAATCTCAGAGAATCATCAAACTTACGTACATGAACAAACTCTTCCAATAAAATGTTTCCATTTACTAATTCCAGGATTTACAGCGTTAAGGACGGTCTGTCTCTATTGACAGAGTGGAGGAACAGACTCTTTTATGAAGAAATTAAGGGTATTAACAGATTTTTTGACCACTGATTAACTTCTTTCACTCTTGTCATTTCCAAGATCAGGAGTCTCAGCTTGAACTAATCCTGACTTTTATGATCAATTGAGATAAAGCCTTCAGACTCCAAAGCCAATGGCAAAGCTTCTGAGAGACCTAATAATAATCCCTTTGAGATTTGTTGGGTGTAATCTGTAAATATCCTAACATACATTGACTTCAGTAGATAACCTGACCTCAGAGAGAAGAGAGGCCGTGAGTGGGACCGACCACTCAATACCTGCACACACCTTTCTCTCCCGCACTGAAAAGCTCCGTTCCCTTCCCAGCTTGGCCCTCTCCCGTCCAGGTTTCATTTTCACTCTCCCTCAGAGATCAAGTTCCATGCATCATGGTCCTGTCTGACCTTCACACCTTGCTCTCCCTCTGACATCCTTAGCTCCTTACCTGCTGTAATGCAAACGCTCACCTAAGCTCCTGGCTTCATCCGCCCCTCCCCATGCTGCTTTCTTGCTACTCACAGCAAAGGTTTTGACGGACATGTGCTACATCCATTTCTTTATTCTGCATTTATTTATCAATAGTTTCTATTCTACTATAATCTTTTAAAAAAAAAAAACACCAAAACTTTTTATATGGAAATAATTTCAAAAAGTTCAGAAAAGTTGAAAGATTAAAACGTGTACCAAGAATACCTGTGTATCCTTTACCCAGACTCACCTATTACCATTTTTGCCCATTTTTTCCCCTGAACCATTTGAAAATAAGTTACAAATAACATGGTGCTTTACTTGTAAACACTCGAGTCCCACCTCAGTCTTGCTTCTATTTCTAATGTTCCCCTAACATTGCTCCCACTACACCACTGATGACTACCTGCTAACTCAGACTGGCCCTTTTTGGTCCTTATCCTGCTGAGTCTGTGACCCCTTTTCTTCTGGAAGCTCCCGATTTTCCTGGTTTCCCTGTGATGACCCTCTCCTGTGTTCCCTCAACCTTTCCAGCCACCTCTCTGCATCCAGGCTCACCTCTCTTATTCAGCCAACTCCATGTTTCTTCCTTTGTCTATTTTTTGCCCTGAAATCCCTACTTTTCCTGAGTGATGCAGTCCATGTCTGTGTCACCAAATACACGTTTCCTGAGCCCCAGGCGTATGTTCCTAGCTGCCTAATAAATCTGTTTACCTAGACCTAGGGAGGGGCACACACAGGCAGTACCAAGCTCAACGTGAACCCAGGCTCCAAAGGGGGTTACACAAAACCACAATAAGATACCACTTCACACCCATTAGGACAGCAAAGATAAAAAAACCCAGCGTTGGGAGGATGTGCATTGCTGGTGGGAGTGTCAAGCCATGCAGCTGCTGTGGTGGGCCCTCAAAGCATTAAACACAGGGGCACCAATGCAGCCAGCCATCACTCTGCTGGGTATGTACTCAAAAGGACTGAACACAGGGTTCTCAGATATTGTCCATTAACGTTCACAGTGGCGTATTCACAACAACAGCTCCAAGGGAGAAAGGACCCAAATGTGCAACAGATGAACGAATGAACACAGTGCATGATATCCCACAACATAGCGCTATTCAGCCTTGAAAAGGAAGGGCATTCCTTTTTGGACTCTGAGGACGTCGTGCTCAGTGAGACAAGCCAGTGGCAAAAACACAAATGCTGTGTTAATTCCACTTACCCGAGATCCCTAAAGGAGTCACCTCATAGAGACAGAAAGGAGATGGTAGGGGCTGGGGCAGGGGAACTTGGGGAGTTAGTGTTTCATGGGGACACAGCTGCAGTTTGAGAAGATGAAAGAGTCCTGGAGAAGGAAGGTGGTGACAGCTGCACAACAGTGTGAATGTACTTAATGCCACTGAACTGTCATTTGAAAGCGGTTAGAATGGCAAATTTTGTTATGTGTATTTTACCATAATAAAAAAGTTATTTGTATGTGGGTTACATACATACTCTTTCATATTAAATGGGGAAACCCTCTACAGGGCTCCCCTTGCAATGCACCCTTGACCATCAGAATCTCTCTGAGCTTGTGTTTTCATTACTTTCAGGAAGCAAGCATCCTTTCGTAAAGAGCACGGCATTGGCAGCCATTGTTCAATCTCACCAGTTTCTGCTGCTGGTTTCTGGCCAACCCTTTACTGTTTCCTGTAATATTCGGCTGCCAGACTTTATCAGATCTTTAAACAGGCGAGACATTTTATATGGGAAAGGAAGGCTATTTCCTTAATATAAGTGTTTCCTTCTGATATTATACCATTTGGTGAAAACAAAATGATTTAACACTTAATCATATTCAATGTCTACAACGTGAAAAATAATCTCCACAAAAGCCTGAAGGATGAGAAAGAATAAAAACAAACTGTGAAATTTGGTTTTCATGGCTATTTCTTATTTTGAAAAATTATATCCCTTCTACTCCTCTGAATTCCAAAATTTCAAAACATCTTCGAACGAACCCCCATAACCCCCTTGCCTGTCGTCTCCTCATCCCTCTCCCCCGGATCCCTCAGGCATCGCCTCTGCATCGTCCTCCGAGTCCTGCGCACATTCAAACGCCTCATTTCCTTTGCTCCTGGGCTGCTGTGTTGCTAACCAGTCACCTCGAGTAATGCCACACAGGGACATCTGGACTGTTCCCACACTGACCTTTCTGGCAGGCTGGGCATCAGTTCGAACTGACCCTAATTCCTGCGGTGACATCTGGGCTGGTCACACAGATCTCACTCAGCTCGGCCTCCAGGCGCCCGTGAAAGGGCCCTCTTGCACCCCCTTTGAGATGAGGCCTGGCAGAAGGACTTGCCGTGGCCAATGAGATGTGAGTGGAAGTGCGTGAACCAATTCTGGGCTAAAGTTTTACGAATTTACCCGTGTTCTCCCCGCTAGGTCCTCCTTCAATCCCCTCCCCCCTAATGCACTGCTTAAATGGAAACGGAGTCCGGTCCCATCGGCCTGTGAACCTGTGTGGCTACCAGGAAGAGACAGCATGCTGACCACTGGACACGTACCGTGAACAAGAAACAGACCTGTGCTATGACCCTGAGACTGTGAAGCTGTTACAATCACTGCATAGCCTTGACCTGCTACGCCGAGTGACACGCTCCCCACTTCTCCCATCCCGGCATAGCTATCTCCACCCTTTAAAAGCCTTCAGGCATGGCCTCTCCCAGCTTCTGTACTCAGCACTCATAAACTTATCAGTAATTGGACTGTTGTAGCTTCTTTACTCTTGTTATTGCAATTTATTCTTCACTGCTACTACTACAATACATTTAGATGAAAACTTTACCTTCTAAGTGGTTTTTGCTCTGTTGAGAGGTACTGTTCACACGTTCTATATTTAGGTTGCTTGTCTTAATCTGGTCACTAGAAAACAAAACCAAACACACACCAGACACATCAGCTATCGTGGATTATTATTTTAAGAAAAAGAAAGGAAATAACATTTGTTAAAGAATTATTACAAGCCGTGTGCTGTTCTAGGGGCTGAATGCACATTACTTAATTTATATCTCATGACGACACTTAGAAGTAGTTATTATCCCCATTTTACGACAGGAGATTAA
The DNA here is from genome assembly GCF_001890085.2 of Hipposideros armiger. NCBI lineage: Eukaryota > Metazoa > Chordata > Mammalia > Chiroptera > Hipposideridae > Hipposideros > Hipposideros armiger. The sequence goes on from NW_017731351.1 coordinate 8,211,170, forward strand.
GGCTCTGAAAGTCAAATTAATGTGCACAATAATTAAAATGCAAGCCTACCTGGTTACAAAGTCCTGATCTTTCTGCTACCCTAAGCTATTCCTTTCCAAGAAGTGTGATGAAATCACTCTGACAAATAAAAAAGTTTCCCTGATTATTTTAATAAAACATGAGATGGGATAATGAGCATTAAATAGACTGAAGAATTAAACAATCTGCTTAATGAATGAGAAGCAATCAATGTAAACCTAAGCTTTAAAACCTGTAGTGCATATCAAGGGTCTTCAGTGCCAACAATGATAATGCATTTCTATACTTTCAAATTTCCTAAAAATAAGCAGTTTTTTTTTTTTTGAATCAGGAAATTACTATTAAAAATAGAAATTTGAAACATCAAATAACCTACAATATCCTGGATTTCTTTACTCTGAACTCAAGCTCTTTCCATTACACTTAACTGACCCCAAACTTTGAAAATTAACTGAAGAAAAAGGTGGGGTGGCGGCGTGTGGGTCCCTCATGTCACCTGTGTGTTACCTGAAGGGGGCTGCGTCTTTACCACCACCGAGCTCCATCACGGCGCCATTACCATCAATACCAGGGGAGTCTAAACTGGCGGACCCATTACTGACATGGTCGCTGCTTTCATAGCCAGACTCAGTCCTTTGCATCTGCCAGTTGTCACCATGAACTTGAGCCTCTCTGACGCCTTTATTTTTCTCTGCTCCTTTTCCATTACATTCAAGGGAACTCCTGCTGCCTATTTCCTGCTTCATTTCGTCTTCATATATAGTCATTAAGCATTTTTGCTTCGGATTCTCTTTTGGCCAATTGTTAAAACCCTGGTCTTTGCCGCATTTAGCCTTGTTACTGATATGGGATTTATGTCTTGGGCTGTGCTGTCCTTTCTCACTTTCATTAAAAATACTATCGACATTTAATGTCTCTCTCATAGGTTTCCAACCTCGGTTCCGGCTTTTACCACTGCCATTACAGCTGCTTCCTTTATCCCTAGAATCTTGGCTGCTGTCAGTATCATATCCGGTCCCAATGTCACTCTTAAGTTTGCCAATTATTTTCTCTCCTGGCACAAGAATCTGGGGTTTGCTTGAACTTGGTGTCTGCAGAGAAGCTCGACTCTGATGGGCACTTTGGTCATGTTTAGATGGTCCCCGCCCCTGACTGTGATATAGATGTGGATTGCCATATTGTCTGAAGCCATTGGGGGTAGGAGGTGATCCAGACTTGAAATGTAGAAGATCTTCATCAACCAAATCTTTAAAAATAAACAAGTAAATAAGGATATAAATGAACTACTCTTCAGAGCCACTTTCTAGTCACAAGCCAAATACTTTGCTTGAGAAGAAATGTTACACAGTAATAGGTAAGTGATAATTATAAGTATTTAAATTATATCACACAGTGTTTTGAAATTAAAAAGTGCTTTTTCACTTTTATGCTTAATGAGAGGCATTTATGAAATAAATGGTTACAACTTGATTTTTTAAAATAATCTCTAAAGTTGATTATAAGATAATCAAAGCGGTTTTAACCCTACCAGACCGCTGTACTGATTTTTCGGTAATTTCTAATCATATCTTATCTAATCATATCTGTGTTGTGTGCATGGAAAAGCACTCCAGGTACAACAAGCAAAATCCTGGAGTGCCTTACAAAGACAATCCATGCAGGAAGGTGAAGAGCAACATCTGGTGCTCACTTTGCAAGAAGCACCTCTGTGTGAAACAAGGCTCATCCTGCTGGGTGGATTGGCACACAAAGGTGGAATACTGGCGCTAGATGAAAGGTAGACCTATTTTCTACAATGTCTCCAAGTTCCATCTTATTCTAACCACTTGTTCGCATGTAACTAACATTTTTCTATATCATGTTGGTTTTTTCTCTTTAACGCTCAGGAGCCCAGGTACAGGGGACAGTTAGGTTCAGGGCCTCAGGTCTGGTAGGGTTAAAAAACAGTATTCTATCTCACTCATAATTAATGAAAATCATAAAAATAAAAATATTTTCCACCTCTTACACTGGTAGAGATTTAAAAATATGTTAAACCCACTGCTTCTTGGAGTGTGAGGACACAAGTCCAAAGCCTGCTGGTGGGAGAGCAGACATGTTGAGTCTGTAGGAGCGCAGCTGAGCCCCATCTAGCAAATGAGAAGTAAACACACCCTAACCCAGCAATTCCGACAGCATCTGCTGCTACGGCTTGTCACACAAAGTGCACAGAGGGAGATGTGAAAGGATGGCAGCCGCAGAATTCTTAGTGCAATTCTAACGTCTAGCAGTCTCGGTTAAACTATGGTCTGTCCATAAAGAGGTGGGCATGAGGCCGCAAAGCGTAAGACAGGCTCCTGATGAACCGGAAGCTAGTAATGGGACCAGACAGGTCAGGTTGCGGGAAAAGAAGCGTTTTCACCTAACTTTAGAACTTTCCTTATTAGTTGAATGCACCATATGGGTGAATTGAATTGACAATTATAAGTTAAAACAGCAAAACAAGTATTCCAGGCTACCATGAAATCAGAATGAGGAGAATTTTACATTTATAGATTTAATAGGTATGTTAAAGATATATAATATATAAATACATATAATAAATATATTTTAAATTAAATTAAATTAGAATTATAATATTTGGTTTTAAAATAAGATTTTAGTAGCCCCTTTTCAAATAAATTCTATAAGCTCTTAACTCACCTCTGTGTCGACCCAAATCTCTTCGTTGTCCCCTCTCCAAATCTTTCCTTTGTGAGGAAAGTAAGTTTTTCTGTTCAACGGCTTTTAGAGCACATTCTCTGGAAATATCTTTTATTTTTTCCCTTTGATCATTGTGACTTAGCTTACCTGTAAAAGAAACCATTCTTAGGATAATGATGCAGACCCTTTTTTTCTAATTGTTCAATAAAAGTACAACTGAACTGTATAAAATATTTAAGACGCTATATATTAAAAAGCAAATACAATAAAGTACACAATGAACCCATTTTCTTGCTTAACTAAGAAACCTCAGTGTGATTTATCCCAACACTGGGGGTGCATGCTATCTTTTAAAATTTCTTGTAAAGTTCCTAAAACGAGTGTAAAGGGAACAGAGACCTTCTATTTAAATAATAAGAGCTCAGGGCTGGCCGAGTGGCTCAGTTGGTTAGGAGTTGGCTTGGGAGCTTGAGCTCTGAGCAGCAGGGCTGCCAGTTTGGTTCCCACATGGGCCAGTGACGCTGTGCCCTCTACAGCTAAGATGGTGAAGAACAGCTCGACCTGGAGCTGGGCTGCCGTGAGTTGCTGGCGACGGCGTAGGCTGCAGTGGGGCTGGCCGGCAGCTGGCGTGCACTACCATGAGTGGCCGGCAGCCAGCGTGAGCTGCCAGCAGCCAGCAAGAACTGCCGTGATGGCCGGCGACACATCTGCCTCACCCGGGAAGAGCGCAATGATAATATGAACATGGGCCAGTGAAGGGCCGTCCTCCACAACTAGACTGAAGAACAAAAGGACAGCAACTTGTCTGTTCCCCTTCCCCCATTCCCCAATAAAAATCTTTTAAAAAAAATAACAAGAGCTCAAGATCACTGAGTAGTCGCTATGTGTCAGGCACTATTCTAAGTGTCTTTTAACTCATTTTGTTCTTGGAAGTGAGTACAATTAATGTGTCCATATTGGATTAGGAAACAGAAGTTAAAACTTGCCCAAGTTCACTTAACTTTTAATGTACTGTAAAACCAGGATGATAGACCCAAGTTATCTGGTTTCAATATTTGTGTTCTTTAATACATACACAGTTTCTGGACTTAAAAACAGGTGTCTTTTGGAAAAACAGATGGCTTAATCTAAGAGTACCAATGGCATCAGGGGGAAAAAGTATAGTACTATTAAGAATTTTTTAAAGCATTTATTGCAATTCTTTGTTGATGATAATTGTTAATTCTGAATCTTAGCACCCTTGATTATGAGTTATTTTTATTATTTAATTAATATATTTAAAAGTTGCTTAAAAATCATCCTGTACATCCACCCAGTTAAGAGTTTTAAGTCACAGCACTTGGTTTGTGAAAATTAAAGTTGTAGGATGACAATAACAAGAGACAGTTGAATAAATATGAGGTTAAGAATAAACTACAATAGTAACTTTGAACTACTGCTGCATTTACTAAAAGTAAATTTAATTTTAGCATATGAGCTACATTATTAACTCATGCTTTTCCTCTCCAAGTTAATAGCTAACACCTTGAAGGAAAGGCCACATACAGATTCTTTTTTTTTTGGTTATACTCCAGGTTACCTCCAGCCTACTACAGCTCAGAATGCATGGGGAAACTGGAACACAGGTCAAGTCAAATAGTTCCGATAAAACTACAGGTCTCAGAGAAATGCATAAATCAAAAGACAAAATTTTGTTATCTACTTGTTATTGTCTCGTTGCCAAGGAAAGCTAGCTATGCCCCCTCCTTTTGTGTGGTCCTCACCAGGAATTACAGATTCCCGTCAGTGAGGAAAGCGGGAGGGTGGCTACTCAGGGACAATGGGAGAGTGACAATTGAAACACATACCTGGTCCTCTACCACTGCTTGTTTGAATGTGGCTCCGACTAAATGATGAAATATTAGCTGTTTGAAATTTCTGATTTTCTCTCTGTTTTGCCTGATCACCAAATCCATTTTCTTTTGAATTATCTGACTTATAAATTAAGGGCTTTTCACATCCTTAAAAAGACAAACAGAAATGTATCATCCCTCTTCTCTTCCCGCTAGAAGAGATATTTAAAACACCTTTTCAGACATTTTTAATACAGACAAAACTACTTAAAAACTCAGAGGTCTGACATCTTTTAAGGATTTCGACGTGTTCTGTAGTGCACTCAAGAATGGCCTCGCTGCTTTGGACTTTCCCATTGTATACCAACTCAGTTTAAATCTCAATTTTTACTGCAAGAAAGAGCTACGGGCCAAGTCCCCCCTCCTGTAGCTGTGACCACAGTGGTGGGTGGCTCCTGGGGCTGAGGCTATTACAGAGGAAAGGTGTCTGGATAAAGATTAACTCCGAGTTCTGGAATTTTCCCGAACTCCACCTTACTGAAACTACATTTGAGGTTAGCCTCAACATTCATGTCCTATGCAGTGTATTGTTATTCATACTGTGGCTGTGACCATAGAAAAACACTAAAAGGAATTTTTAGAAAAAGAATTACCCATATTCTCTGCAACGGATTTATGCTGTGACCAGTTGACGACCTGCCTGAGAGCATCTTCAGTAGAAACGGCCGTGCCATCGGGGTTTGCGTAGAACAGGAGCAGGGGCTGGAAGTGGCATCGGATGCACTTGGAGACCACATCTTTCCACCTGGTTCCAACCTTTTAAAGAACCACAATGAGTAGAAACAAAGCAAACCTGTACTCAATGTGTTACACAAAAGGGCAGACACTGGATGAATGTGCATATCAAAACATTTTAGACACTCAAATGCTAGCAGTTCAACCGTTCATCATATTATATGATTAATTTTATTTTATCTATTGGGTTGTCAGAAAAGTCATCATGCATTTTTGCAATGAAAAACATAGAAAAAACACGTCATGACTTTTCCGACAACCCAATAGTAACTAGTCTAAATAAAAATCTTTAAACATTATCATTAAAAAATTGATGGGCAAAGTTATACACTTTATATATCAAGGTTTAGATTATCAAATTTTAAAGAAGATTTTCACACACATGGTTGACTGACTTTTGACAAAGATTTCAAGATAATTTAATGGGAAAATAAATGATGCTGGAACAACTGGATGGCCATATGAAAAAATGAACATTCACAGAATTACACATAAAGCACAAAAATTAACTCAGAATGAATCATGCAAAATCCATAAATCTTATAAAGAAAACAAAAGAGAAAATCTTAACCGTGGGGAAGATAAAATTTTCTTAGATAGGACATCTAACAAACCATAAAAGAAGAAAAAAATTATAAAATGGGCTTTATCAAAATGAATTCACTTCTGCTCTTTGAATGACATCATTAATGAAAACAAACAAACATACCCAAGCCACACTCATCTAATAAAGAACTTGTGTGCAGAATGAAGAATTCCTACAACTCATTAATAAAAAAATGGGCAAAACATTTGAACAGACACGTCCACGAAAAGATGTAAGAATGGCCAATAAGCACATAAAAAGATACTCAAAACATTACTAATCATAAAGAAAGTAAATATTAAAACCACAGCGAGATAACATCATACATGTACTGGAACCAGGGCTGAAATTAAAAAGACCACCGACATGGCGTGCTGCTGAGACCGTGGGGCGGCAGCTAACTCAATACTTGTGCACTGCTGTGAGGAGCGTAAGCTGGTGCAGTCACTTCGGAGATTAACTTGCCAGTCCCCCATAAGCTTAACATACACTTACCATACAACCCAGAAAATCTCACTTCTGGATATTATTATTATCTAAGAGCAATGGAAAAAAACATGTCCACACAAAGACTGTTCATATCTCAACAGGTGAATGGAGAAATTGTTATATAGAGCTACACAGTGGAACACAATAAAAATGAAGCACTGATAAACTCAACATGAATGACTCTTAAAAGCCATCATGCTTAGCAAAGGAAGCCAGTCACAGAGCAATATATACTGTAAGGGGCCATTCACAGGAAGCTGTACAAGGAGCAAAATGAATCTATAGTGACCTCTGTGGTTTCTGGGGGCCCAATGTGGGTTGGGGGATTGGCGGATGTTTCTGAGGTGATGAAAATGTTCTATATAATGATTGTGGAGGTTACACTGGTGCATATACAACTGTTGAGACTTAAACTATATACTTAAAAAATGCGTGCATTTTAATGTTTGTAAATTATACTTCTATAAAGTTGATTTAAAAACAAAATAAAACCAGCCAAACAAAAAACAAAGCATTCTAGAATGCTGGCTTTTGCAGGGAACAAAGGGCCTTCTGAAAAGTCCCCAGGAGCTTTATCAAACTACACATATTTATCTGTTTACCCTCCTTACCTGGTACACTGAGATATTTGAGAAATTAGAATACTTTGAAAGCAAAATAAACATAAAACTCATAGGGTGACTATACACCCAGTTCTTCCTTCAAATTTTGGCAATTTAAACTATGTGGACTCAAAGTGGGAGTTCTAAGATGGTGCTACATACGCACTCAAGATGGAAAGTCGTAACCAACTGCTACAGCAAAGTACTAAGTAATGCAAGTGAAGAGCTGCTTTTAGACGATAAATACCAGAACATTTTCACTGGCTTTACTGAGCATATTTCCATGAAACAAAACCACCCAGTTATAGTGTGCAAGTCAATGAGTTCTGACAAATGTAAACCTCACCCCAAAACTTCCCTGCTCCCCCTTCCAAGTGCCTGGAAACCAACCATCTACTTTCTGTCATATTGTTTTTTACTTTTCTGGGTTTTCTGTAAGTGGGATCAGAGTAGTTGGCTGCTTATGTCTCCTTCTTTCCTTTAGCATAGTTTCTGTTGCATTTATCAGCTGTTCGCTCCTTTTTGTGGATGAGTATCCCATCCCATCGTATGGTCATAGCACAGCTCCTTTATCCATCCCCGTTGGACATTCGGGTTTTTTCCAGCTTTGGTTACTGTCAATAAAACTATTGTGAACATTCAAGTGCAAGTTTTGTGTGGACCTGTCTTCCAAGGAGTGGGCCTGCTAGATCGTATGGTAAGTACATATGCAAACAGAGAAGAAGCCGACAGACGTTTTCTAAAGTGACTGTTCGGTTTTGCATTTCCACCGGCCTGAGTCAGAGGTCCAGCTGCCCCACAGCTCTGGTGGGGCCAGTCTTTTCTATTTTCACCATGCTAACATGTGTCATGGAATCACACTGTGAATTGAAAGGGTATTTCTTTTGTGCCTACTCAGGTATTTAGTATCATTTCAAGGCCATTCATAGATCTTCCTTGGTGAACTGTCCAAATCTTTTGCCCATTTTTAAATTGATTCATCTTTTTATTATTGAGTTGTGAGAGTTATTTATGCATTGTGGGTAGAGCCTTTATTAGATACATGCTTGACAACTATTTTCTCCCGTCCATGGCTTGCCTTTCATTTTCCTAACAGTGTCATACCGAAGAGCAGGTTTTGATGAAGTCCAGTTTATTGGTTATTTTTATGGTTCATGTTTGTTGACTGTTCTCTAATCTCTCTCTCTGTCTAAACAGCAGTTTTAACATTCTTGTCTGGTATTACCATTTCTATCATTTATTTGTCCTTTTTTTTTTTTTTTTAGAGTAATTTAGTATCAGAGCAGGCCTGGGTCTGACTTTGGAGGTCATGTCACTTTCGAGGTGACCATGAAGCTCCTGAGAGACTACAACGTGTGTTCCATTTCCGTGCCCTGCTTCTGCATGCTGGTACCACGTGACTGGACTAGATGCAGTGGTGGAGCGCGTCTGCTTTTGTTAATGCTCCTTCAGGGCAGGGGTCCTATTTTCCTGCTTCTTTGCATATGTGGTAATTTTGTATTGCGTGCTACTTTGAAGTGGCATATTGAAATTGTATTGCATTTTACATTTTGAGGGTTGAGTTTTCTAGTGTCCTTTAAAAGTATTGGCCTTTGCGTCCGATGTCAGGGCCTGAGCATCTTCAGTCTAAGGGTAACTCAGACGCACTGTTCAGGTGACGGTCCCTGAGACCTCCACGAGATGCCCCGCATGTCACACACCCTTCCACTCTCGCTACCCTATGTGAGTTTGGGGAAGTGTCTGGCCTCCTGTTTCCCAGTGGCTCTGCCCTCACCTTGGCCGATCTACCTGCATGTGGCAGATCCCTATTCAGCAAAGATGAAAGGGGACCCCTCTGCCAATCCCCAGAACCTTCCTTGCTGCAGCTTTCTTTCTGGTAGCCTGTCAAGCAGATTTGGCCATGTTGGCCTTGCTGAGCTCCAGCATCAGTTTTCTCAACTCAGTGAGGCGACTGGGCTCGGCCTGGGTTCCCCTCCATGTCCCACATCCGGGAAACTACCTCTGGGCAGGAAGCAGGGATAACTGTGGGGCTAATCTCGTGTGTTTCCCTTTTTTCTGACCAACTGCCTGCTGTCCAGTGCCTGAAAAAGTTGTTTCATCTACTCGGCTTTCAGATTTTTAATATAGGAAGGGCTATTTCCATAGCAGTTAACCCTTCATGGGTGGAATCAGAAGTCCAATAAATACCAAATACTTGAAATGTTGTTGACTTAGAAAACAGTAGTGCTTATAAATGGCCTTTCATTATATATTAAAAGTAAATGGAATTTACATCATTTGCTTGTAACAATGAGATAATTTTGTTTTATCTCATTTTAATTTGTTTTTTTAGTTTACCGCTAAATACTAGGGTTCTCAAAGCCAATAAGCCTGAAAACAGCATAGACAAGATCAAGAATTTTCAACTGAGGCTAAGTCTGACTGTCCGATAGAACTTCAGAAAAATTCAGATACCTACACCCTGCACCAGTGAATCAACCATTCAAGAGTCCAGGCAGATGTGTTTTCTAAAAGGCTCCTAAGGTGACTGTGGTACTTACTCCTTATTAAGAACTGTTACTCACCAGTTTTCCATATATTATTATAATGTTTGAGTAAATAACTTACCAAAAAATGTAACAGATATACCTAATTCCAAATACCACAAACACAATTTGAAGACAGTCATAATAAAAACAAAAAAACGAGCATATTTTCATCACTAGTTATACAATGCAGTTGTAAATCATCCATAAGGAAATAACACATATAGCAACTAAGTTATCAGACAGAGGGCATACATAGAGGTCCCTGACAGTTACATATTTGTATAGTAACATTCATTAGTCACCTTTTTATTATTCAGAAATGGACTGGCTTAAAAGGTGGCTTCAAAAATAAACCAGATTTCAAGAATAAAAAGAAGTGTGAACTTAATGATGCTATTAGTTTATATAAGTATTTGCATATAATGATTTTATATAATTATATATTTATTCCTAAAAAGTAAAAATCACAATAATTATTCCAGTTCATGAAAGTGTCACTTACCTCTTTCACATTCGCATCATCAAAAAATACCCATTTGGAGCTCTTGGTGTGGAACGCAAAGGCACAATAATGTCGGCTGCTGTAGCAGATCAGACCAACAAGGTGAAGTTCACTATTTTTGGCATTTTCATCAGTAACCCTATAAAAAAGCTGTTTAAAAAATTAATAATGTACATTTAATATTGCATCCTTTAAAAAAATGAATCATTTGATTGCCATGTATTTGACTTTCTATAAGAAATATTTCTCATGCACACTACCCCAATCCAGTATTATATTTTATGAAGACACCACTGACATTGCACGGTTAACAGAATTACTTCTTTTAACTAGTCTTTAAGAAACATTTACTCCAATAACATGAACTGTGATTTGGCTCAGTAATAGAGTACCTGCAATAACACAGAAGTGACACTTGACATACATAAACTCAAAATGTGAGATAAATCACATATTTTCTGATAATTCTTGATTGAATCACATATTTGAAAAAACATTAAAAACATCTAAAAGTTGAATTGTAACATTAACCAATTCAAACTATATTAAGATGGTAATGAGCAAATAAAGGTATCAGTGCTATAGATAGATTTCAAATCTTAAACCTTTCCAAGTTAATATTTATGATTATCTCCCTCTCTCTCTCTCTCTCTCTCTCTCTCTCTCTCTCTCTCTCTCTCTCACATACACACAGACACACACACCATCATCATCATCATCCTAGAGCAGCGGTTCTCAACCTTCCTAATGCCGCGACCCCTTAATACAGTTTCTCATGTTCTGGTGACCCCCAACCATAAAATTATTTTCGTTGCTACTCTATAACTGTAATTTTGCTACTGTTACGAATCGTAATGTAAATATCTTTTTGTTTTCCGATGGTCTTAGGCGACCCCTGTGAAAGGGTTGTTTGACCCCCAAAGGGGTTGCGACCCACAGGTTGAGAACCGCTGTGACCTAGAGTGACCTGGATACAGCATGAGGAAGTTTAGTTTATAACTGAAAGCCATTCCCAGCCTTATGAAGGAAAGGCATTCCAGTCAGTCTGGTTTGGTTAACTTTTATCAGAGTTACGTCTGAATATTATTTCCTTTAAAAGGCAAATTCAGTTCTGAAAACCAGAGTGTGTTATAATAGACAGAGATGATTCAGAAGAATTTATAAATAAAAGGGAAGAGAATGAAAGCAGCTGCGATACCCCAGGGAGGTGAAGGTGTGTTGCTAGGTTCCGAACAACATCTTCGGTCAAGTCAGAATGCTCAGAATCCCAGACTAGACCGATTGTCACAATCTCTGGGCAATTCATTAAAACACGGCGGATTTTTATTTTTTGGCCACAGTTACTCTAAAGAAAAATACAAAAGGCACGTTTTGAAATTGTTGAAACAGATGTGTCACAGGGTAGCACCTTATACAGTTTGTATTATGCAATAACAGTCTTAAGATGTAGTGGAAATTTATTTACTCAGCATACTAAAATGGACTTCAAACAAACTGTCTTAATTATTAATTAAACACAAAGTTTATTTTAAATCAAAGTACTTTTCTTTAGTATTTTTGTAAATCTGTTAAAACAAGAATTCAATCTAAAAATAAATCAGAACTACAACCTCTGAAGTCATTAATAGTATTACATGAGAAAAGAACGATACCATTTGTAATATCTACTTAAAAGAAAAATAAAAAACTAACTTTGTCTTTAGTCAAATGATAGATTTCAGAACTTTAAAAAAATTAATCAGCTTATGTTACCTTAAATCCTTCACAAAGTTAAGTTTTTAAGAAATGGTGATGAGATATATAGCTCACATGGTATAGTTACCTAAAATAATTTTGAAAAAATAAATTCTTAAAATTAATTCCATACCTAATTAGGATTTCCATAATAATTTCTGGATGTCTATTTTCAAACTTACAAACCCAGAACTATACTAATATTTTCCAAATTATACTTACAGGACATTTCCGATAGTCGTCAGTTGTATTTGCTGCTTGCAGCAATTCTGCAAACATTTCAGGCTTAAAACGTTCATGCCTTTCCATCATTCTTTCAACTTCATTGCTACAAAAGAAAAAAGCAGTCCCCAATCTGGCTTATGAGCTTCAAAAAGATCGGATAAATTATGCATGAAAAATATTAAGTTACCAATATATGTATGATCACTTTTTCTGTCTTAAAATATGATTTTGTCTAAAAACTTAACCATAAATTTCTATAAAGTGCAAAAGCATATTTGGCAGGTCAAGATAAAGATTAGGTCAAAAATAGAATAAAATAACACAAAATTATACCAACTGTTTGGAAATACATGAACAAGGTAAGATGCTTCATCTGAAGTCAAATATTTCTTGTACATTATTACTTAAATTATTCCATAAACTACTAAGGGACTTGATTGTAAACGTGGGCCTGACAAGCACAACAAATTGTAGGAAAAGCTTCCTCTCTGGCCTAAAGCCCCTAGAAACACTTATCATTTTCAGCTAAGTGAAGGGCCCTTCGCAGATTAAAGCAGGCTTCATAAGCAAAGCCCCTTAGCCAGGCTGGGCCTTCTGTTCCTGTCCGGAATGCTAATCATTAGAGCCTAGACAGGGTATCTGGGCTCTTTCTTATTCAACCTCCCCTAGAGTCAAAATTTTACATGTCAAAGCATTAAGTATCTTTAAACAACTATTACATTTACAAAAAGAAAAGTAACTTAAACTCAGGTACCCTTACTACTAGATGCTCTGGTCTAAGTAATGTAACTGTCCTGGAGCTGGGTCTTTTACCATATGGTCTAAATACCATACAATACCAAGTAACTACCAAAAATGGCCCTTCTTCTAAAGCACTTCACGAGCATACTAGAAAGCACTAAAGCTGACAGGCGCATCCGAACTGCACGGAATAGCTGTACGGAATTCACAGCATCGGAGCAGTGCTTGACCAGACAAATAGAGAATTCGAAATGAAACCACACCTGGGTTTCAATTTTAGTTTGTCTGTTTACCAGATCAACCTTATTAAATCTATTTCTTCATCAACAAAAGAGTGTTTTTGTTAAATGTGACAATTTACTTAAAGCCTAGACCACAGTAAAAGCATTCAATAATTGGTATTTAATACTAAAAACCAATGAACTGAGACTATTAGAATTCAAAGCTGAGCTCCTGCAGTTTGTGGTGTGGGCCAGGGAGGCTGACGGAGGGGGCTCTGCCTCACTGCGGAAGAGGTGGCCTCGGAGCTTGTCACTGACCCAAGGGTTCATGCAGACAGAGCTTTACAGTTCGAATTTGTGCAGTCACTCCTTGTTCAAACACCATCCTACTTTTCATACAAAGTTAAAAAATGAGGCTACAATTAACTGAAGTTTAGGAAATGTTTCTCCAAACCAATATTCTCCAAATCTGTGTATATAAGAAAGATACTAAACACACTCAAATAACCAAATTATTATTCAATAATCTTTAAGGAATAAAGTGCTATATCCAAAAAAGCTGGGAAGTTTAATACACAATGAAATGGATGAGCACAGGATATTCACATTGCACATGATAAAAATATTGGTAGCATTTAGTAACTAACTGCTGTATTGACATATTCTGAATGAGAATAATAGATCACGTTTTGCTTTTGTATTAAAATATCTGCAAACACTTATGATAATGTTATTCAACGTTTATCAAAATCAAATATTTATACTCTCCAATGCCTGTTAGAAAGTGTTCAAATAATTCTAATTAGGTGAAGTGTGGGCTCGTTTCTGGGTCCCTAACTAGCTAATGTTTCCCGGGGAAGGAGAGTACGGCGAGTTTAACTTCAGGTGACTGCTGAGGCCTTAAATGCAATAAACCTAACGGAAGATTAGTTTCACTTTTTCTTTCTTTTCTGCCTACCCTTAGATTCCATCACCATGAAGGGACACAGTGGCACTGCCAGGACACGTGGCTACTACAAAGTTAACGCCTTCGCAAAAATGAAGAAATCGTGGGCAGTTCTTTTTACCATTGCACTTGTCATTTTAAGCTCTCCTTCACAGTTCCAAAAGCTTGCTATAAATACAAATATACATGAATTGACTAATATTTTGTACATGTCATTTAGCTAACTCAGAAATATCCAGCTGAGACAAACACCGATGGTAGCATATTTGTTAGTCCCAGACAGAGAGCAAGACATTCATGTATGTTATGGTTTTCTAAACTCAATGCTCAGGGTCTTAAATGTGCTCTTACATCTTTGGTAAAGGAGCTTTAACAGGCTCTTACCACAGGGCTGTTGTCGAAATGTACCGCACAAATTCCGTGAAAGGCAAAGGGTCTGATGATGCACCACAGCTGCGACATACACACTGCGGGGAAAACATGCGTTTAATTTCCCGGCTATAAACGTAACTACAAGGTGTCCTAAGAGGGGGAGCTGCCTCACCTGCTCGTACAGAGTCATAGCAAACTTTTGGTGAGTGACACAGGACTTGGCCGTGCACATGTCTGCGTCTCTGCTTGGCACGATGTGGAAATGAATCCTCTCCAATATATTTTCCTAGTTTAAAAATCAGAAGACAGATGAGTTGCGAATCTGGCAGAGGACACTTGAAAGTACAACTCTTTTTAACTTTACAAATTTAAAAACCTTTTTAAGATTTTTCACTGCGTTCAACTTAGGAGGGCCATGCATATTGTCAGCTTTTCAGCTTTCCTCTTTAATTGACACAAATGTTCAATTATTCACCTTTTGTAGTATTAGCTTTTAAAAAATTTAATGAAAGAAATATAACGTAACATATGGTTTTAATAAAGATTTTTAAAATGAACTCTTGATGTGCTGTGGTAAAAAGGAGGATTATTTGTTAAAGCAAAGGCTGTAAAAACAGGATTTAAAAGACACGTTTGAGGAACAGAATGTAATCGTCTCACTAGGAGGGAAAACTCTGGAGGAAGCAAAGAGAGAAAGCTGGAGTTTAGCTGTAGGGGCCTCAGGCGTCAGGAGAGAGCCTGGAACCGAATCACAGAAATATCTGAAGAGCAAGCATTACTCTCAAGAGAATTATATAGATCTGGTGGCCATTAGAAAACAGGCTGTAAGGCTGAAAGGAAGCTAGTGAGGAGATGTAAATCATGCTGAGAGTAGAGGCCTAAGCCAGGAACAAGTGGTGATGGGGAACTAATACGGCAAGGAACACCTTAAAGGGCTTCTGATGGAAGAGCTACAGAATTTGCTGAATAGACACAAGGCTAAGAGGAGACATGGTTACGTCTTAAACACGGGTGGCGCCTGCATCGTGGAAACACTGACTAACCACATGAACATTCTGGAAGGGGTCCAGGGCCCGTTACAGATCACAGGAAGGCCCCACTCACTAATGTGGAGGTGAGAGCGTAGAACGGGTATCGCAGGCAGTGAGCCAGCTGGGGCGGGGGTGTCAGAGGTGCTGCCCTAAGGGCCGCCCACCAAGAACCTCTCGTCCCAGTTACTCATCTCCCAGAAGCTACAGTGGCCCTGAGCAGGCGACACTGACTCCATGATGGAGTGTAACTGAATACACCTGTGGCTCCGACAAATAAATGTGAAAATGTTCTAGGAGCCTAACACTCAACAAAAATCAGAGCAGCACAAATCATCAAAACCAAAAGTCCACAAAACAGAGGGCCTTCAACCAGCTTTGACAGAGGGGCCCGAGCTGGATCCCGAGATGGAGCAGGTCGGATCCTTTTCCACTGCTCTCAATTTAGGTTCTGTCTGTCTCCCAATCTGCCCAGTTAAGGGGTGCAAACCAGTGTCCAGCCTAAGGGGCAGGCCCGCCCGGTCCTTACGAAGCACTCCGCGGCGTCGTCCATGAGGCCCAGCTGGAACCTCTGCTCGTCCCGGAAGCTCTCGGCCAGGGCGTGCCTGATGTTATCCGAGGGAAGGGCTTTTTCCCGGCTGTGCTGGAACTGCGCAAATATTGTCTGGGAATCAACAAGAACAGCCGGGAGCTTAATGTCAACGGTTACAAAATAATTTCATTACGACATGGTGAAACTCCAATCACTACACTCAGGAACTAATACAAAACAGTCTCTTGCTCT
The DNA here is from genome assembly GCF_001890085.2 of Hipposideros armiger. Taxonomy (NCBI): domain Eukaryota; kingdom Metazoa; phylum Chordata; class Mammalia; order Chiroptera; family Hipposideridae; genus Hipposideros; species Hipposideros armiger. The sequence goes on from NW_017731351.1 coordinate 8,227,256, forward strand.
AAAATTCCATATGAAAACGAATTCTACTTATCAGTCGTGTACAAACGGTTGCAACAGCCTCTAAATCAAATGTCAGTGTGGGTGAGAATGAAATGTGTGGAGTCCTCAGGCCTGACTAAGCCTGAGCTGGGATGGGGTGGAGGGTAGGGGGGCGCCATTTTTAAACTGTTCCCCAGCTGATTTTGATACAGGTTTATGGAAGAGTTTTGAGATAAGATGCTTTAAATCTAAAATTATACTCTAGGAATTAAAATTATGTTAATCAAAAATAAACATCTACTCACATAAAAATCAGGAACTCAGGAGTCTTAATAAAAAAAAAATTAAAATAGCCTAAATGAGCTTTTAGAATTATTTTTGTTTCTTCTTAAGTAAGCCTCAAAAAATGACAAACTGTTTTAAAAAACAATACTTAGACAACTTCAACAGAGTGCAATTTCCCACTATTATTAAATTTTCTTTTAAAAATGAAACTGTACATTTTGTAAGAGGAACCAGAGAAAAGGTTAATTTTAATTTGTTTAAAAATGTTTGCTTTCAAGTTATCGGTTTTCCTCACTTTGAGAATTATCTCTATCCTAAGCCTAAGAAACTGTGGAAGCATCATTCAGGGACCTATTATTACAGGTGTTAATCTGTTTTTTCTATTTTCCTTATTGAATTTAAGCAAGAAAAACTTTTTAATAAGTTCCAGTTTTACAACAATCATCTTAAGTGAGGGAAAGTAGGGAAAAGGAGGTTTTCAGGGACAACTCACCAAATACAGATGAGTCATATTAAGATCTGTATTAATTAGCTCAAGAGGTATGCCATTTCAAAAAACAAATTTTTAAGATCAACAGATGGCAGGCTACAAAAATATTTCAAAAATCTGTTCCACTACTATAAGTGAATTGCATTTACAAATAAATAAGAAATTTAAAAATAAAGATGCCAAATGATATTAGATATCCAGATATAGCTTTTAAAGCTATAATTACAAATACTAAAAAATGAAAAATATTGTTAGTTGTCATTTCTTACTCCGGCAACTAACTTTTCCAGGTAACATTTAAGAATGTTACTCCTGCACGAGCCTGTCATTCATTCACTTGGCACCCATCTGTTTGTCGATCGCCAGTATATGCAAAGCGTCGTTCTACAGTACAAAGCCAAGATCCTGCCCTCATGGGGCACACATTCTAATTGTACTAATGAAGAGAAGGCGAATAAGTCATTATACACATAGAATGTCAAAATGTGGTAATTCCAACAGAGAAAAATAAAGAAATACAAGAAAGAAACTAAAGGAGAGTGACAGGGATAGAGAAGCTGGGGACAGCAGGGAGAAGGGGCTAACCCTTGACCTGGGGCAGTCAGGGAAGGCCTCGCTGGTGGAAAAACAGCATCTGAGGAGACGCATCATAATAATAATAATAATAGTGATGATGATGATGTTAGCCATGAGGCCATCTGGAAGAAAAGCATTCTAGACAAAAGGAGTAACAATGAAACCACTCAGAGATGGAAGCCAGTTCTGAAAAATTGCAAGAAGGCCAGTTTGGCTAAAGTGGAGAGAGAGAGAGAGAGAGAGAGAGAGAGACAGAGAGAGAGAGACAGAGAGAGAGAGAGAGAGAGAGCGAGCATGTGCGGGCACGCAGGGGGCAGAGGCAGGGGACTGTGTAAGGCTGGAAAAGATTTGGGCTAGGAAATTTAACTGTACTAGTTTCTACAATTAGACAAAATATTCAAAATTTACTGCAAAGTAAATAAAATGTGATACTGTAACAATAATCTTATTTTGCCATGTTCTATAATAGAGAAGCCATGATGATTTATTCAAACAGCCTTTTCAGGAACATAAATCAAAATAAAAACATGAAAATGTCTTTTTGTGTTCGTGTGTGTGTGTGTGTGTGAACAATATTCAAGAGTATAAAATGAAATGTTTATCTCTGAAAATGTGTACATAAAATCTTAAATTGTTGGCCAAAGATTTCAATGACATAAACGAGTTGCTAATTATACTGGACTCCCTGTTTCTGCCTTTGTCTCGTCTATATTCCCATCCAAGCAGCCAAAGGGATCTAGTCCAAACAGTCCATCTAGTTTAAACAGATTATATCATTCCTCCACTCAAAACAATCCCACTTCCTACATCACCAACGAGGAAAAGCCAGGGTCGTCACAAAGGCCGAGAAGGCCCCACAGAATCCGGACTCCTGTTCCACTTATTTAGTACTCCATGACAGAGCACCCCAACACCTAGCTACTAAAAACATTTCCTTTGATGACAGAGCTGCAATTTGGGTGGACGGCGCTATTCTGCTCTACTTGGTGTCATTTGGGAGAGAGGGCACGCTGGGACCTTGAATCATCTCAAGGTCGCTTACTACCATCTAGCAGCTGACGCTAGCTGTTGGTACTGCCAGTCGGCTGGGACCCCTGCTGCAGCTGTGGCCAGCCTCACTGCCTCACAGCATGGCAGCCACTTCCGGGAATGACCACCTGACAGACAGGGCCAGGTGGATGGAGTTTTAGCACGTTTTCTAATCTACCCTCACGTTGATGTCTGCAGCATCATTCCTGCCACATCCTATTTGATGGCAATGAATCGCGAAGGCCAGTCCATATTCAGGGAACTACACTCCACAGTTTGACAGGACGAGTAATAAAGAATCCGCAGCGTGTTCTAATCGCCACTCTGCACCTTACCTCTGAGCTCAGCTCCCACCACCGCCCCTCGCTCACCAAGCTTCCGCACCAGGCTTTCCAGCCTGAAGGCTCTCTTCCACTTTGTCACCTTCCCCAGGTTGTAATTTAAATGTCACTTTCTCAGTGAGGCCTTCCTGGCTACTCAGCTCTAATCCCGTTCCCTGATTTATTTTTCCTCATTTGCAATTATTACCTCTAACTAACATACTTTCTATTTTGCTTACTGATTTTCTCCTCCTCTAAAGAATATAAGCTCCATGAGAACGTTTTGGTTTTTTCAGTTTTGCTCACTGCTGTGTCCTCAGTAACTACAGCAGTGCCCAGAATCCAGCCGCAGTGCAAAAGTATTTGTTAAAATGCATAATTATTTCAAAATAATGAAAAATGCAATGTTCCTAACAATTTTATACCATTTAGAATATTAACTTTAACTGTCCTTATATAAAAGTAGGAAATGAAAACATAAACCTGATTAACTCATACTTTAAGAATTCATCTTCAAAACTCAATCACTTCACAATCAACTTTAATTCTAATACAAATAAGCAAAACAAATATGTCAACTAAACTAAACTATCAAATACAATTCGATTTTTGGAGAGACAATTAATAGTTCTTCAGAACCGTTAAGTTAAAAGGTTACCTTCAATGCACAAAATATGCAGGCATCTCCCTGACAGACATGTCCAGTCAGAACCCGTAAGCTTCTTCGGAATATATCCAGCTGCCATAAAACCTAAGAAATAGTGAGACATGAAGAAAGACTACAGTAAGGCTTTTCTCACTGTGATAAAAGAGATTTAAATGTTTTTAAAACTGCAGAAGGCTAATAACTCCTTTGAATCTCTTGTACATAATCAGACATACACGACCACTAAAACCAATAGCAAATATAAAACTGTTATATACATTGAGTGCATGTATACAGGGCGGATTCAGAAAATATTCCCATTGATTCACATGTAAAAACCACGACAGGCACAGAGTAAGAAGAAACGAATTCCTGGGTAGAGGATTTTACACGCACAGGAAACATGGCGTCCTGAATGGAGGACTTGGCAGACACCTGAAAGAGGAAGTGATTATAATACTTGGAACAAACTGCAATTTAGAAAGGAAATATAATTGGAGTTGAAAACCAGGGTATACCAAATAAGGGCAGTACACAGAGGCAAGAAAAGGGGATGAGCCGAGGCCTGTGGGGTCACTGTGTGCTGACTGAAAGGGGGGCAATCTGTGTGGACACAGCGCTGACACAGCATGGGAGGAGGCCGCAGTTAAAAGGTAACCTGAATTTGTTAGCTGCAATTATCCATTCATCATTTGCTACTAAAAGACAAAAACAAAACAAAACAAATTACTGTAATGGTTTAAGTAAACCAGTCCAATACTTAAAATCATTCTGAGCAATCTGAAATCTAACAATGGGGAGAACTGTGGCTGCCTCGCAGCGTCCTTGTGAAGATTAAATAAGTAATGCTATGGAAAGTGTGTAGAGCAGTGCCCAGGACATAACTGGCAGGCAATGAATGCCAACTACTCGCTGTTCCTGCAATTTATGACAACCGACTATATCTGTAAGTGGAGTCCCCCCAGGAAAGGAGAGACAGAAAAATTTAAAGAAATAATGTCAGAGAGTTTCCAAATTTGATTATAATTATAAACCCACAGATCCAAGATGCTCAATAAACCAAATACAAGAAGCGTGAAGAAAACTATGTCAAATCACAACATAACCAAATTGCTTTAAACTGGGGAAAAAGAGAAAATCTACAAGGCAGCCGAACAAAAAAAGACACATTACATACAGAGGAACAAAGATAAGAATGACAGCAGTTTTTCATTAGAAATAATTCAAGGTAGAATATAGAGGAGCACAATCTTTAAAGTACTGAAAGAGAAAAACTGTCGACTTAGACTGCTTTAATGAGTGAAAATAGATTTCAAAAACAAGATGAAACAGATTTTTCCCCAGACACACAAAAGATGGAAGAATTCATCACCCATAGGCCTGTACTACAAGGAAGGTTAAAAGGGGTCTTCAAGCAGGAGACATGATGCCAGTCGGGAAGCTGGATCTACACAAAGGAGTGACGGGCACCACAAACGGTAACTGCGTAGACGAGGATAAATAGCCTTCGCAGTGAACGTCAGTGGAATGTTCATTTCCTTAAAAAATGCATCCCCATAGGAATACTTCTCCATTTTCTTTACCATGTAAGTGTCATTACTCAGAATTCTCTCTTGTTATAATATGCTTTTCATCTCTCCAAATTGCATGCAGCATGTTGAGAGCCAAACAAAAGAAACAAAGGGAAATGTAAAAAGCAAACTGGAAAATGGGCGACAGGAAAAGACTTGAAATGGCAGAAGCCCGTTCTCTCAGCTTCCTTCACTCTAAAGCATTTCCCAGGCTTTCTGTGTATGATGGTTCCTTGTAGCTGGTGCCACTCAAAAATGACTTTCCTGCATTTCTCACAGCACTTAATGTCAGCGGGGCCCACTAGCCAGGACCAGAGTGGTGACCGCATGGAAGGGTCCCAAAGTCATCATTTTAAACCTAAAGATATTTTTTATATCATAGTAATCATCATATGATTCTGCTGAAAAAAAAAAACCATTTCCATTTGTCATAAAAACCAAAATGCCCAGTCATAATATTTTTGCCATCATTAAAAGTGATAGTAAAAAGTCATTCTAGTCAATAACTTTATTCTCAATTTATAAGCTGAAGAAGTATTAGGAAACAGGACTTCCTGAAAAATCACTTTTGAAAATGTAACAAGAACTGCTGCCTCACCTGCACAGCACTATTAAGAAAGCAGCTGTTCTGTCCGGGCTCGTTCAGCAGGCCTTTCGTAGGCGCCAGGGACAGCATGCTCCCGGGCTGGTAGACCTTCCCCAGGTTGCCACCAGGCTTCCGCAGAAATTTCACCCAGGCCATTGCCAAGCAACTCTGTTTGCATTAAAGCTACGAATTATATATTTATGTGATAGTTCTGATGATAAAATGAACGGTATCTTGAATTGTCCGCTTGAATTCACTGCAGTCTATTACAATAACATACGTTTTCAGGTCCATATCTCTGCTGATGCTGTGAATTTTGAGAGCTTTGTCAAGTAAAAACACGGCCCATAAACATTAAGTTCTAAAAGCTAAAGAATGAAGGGTATTTTCAACAAGGCCTTAAAGATTTTTATATGTGTTAAATTTTATGAGAGTTGCAGAGTTTAAGATGAAAAAAATTTTCTTTTAAACTGCTACAAATAATGTCGATGAACAAATCATTTTCTTTAATGCACAAGCCATTTGTCTCGACAATGTAAAAAAGATGGAGAGTTGGCATCTGGCATGATTCCTTTGGTCACCTCCTCTCCCTATGGTCTTTTAATAAGAAAGAAGGTTGTCTCTCTCCCGGGTGAAGATATTAAAGCTGACACCATCTTTCATATCCACGTGACCTCAAAGCAAATCTACAAGAAAAAAGAGAAATGTTTAAGGTAAAGGCTAATCAAGAAAATCCCTGCTTTGCTTTTTAGACACAAACATTGAATATATATTTAACACAGTGAATATGTAACCATAAAAGAATTAGAACTAATGTTCTAAAATACGAAAATATGAAAGTTCATCATTAACTTTTTAAAAATATCAGTGTGACATCAAACACTACAGAAAACAAATGGATGGTTGCCTTTGGGAGGGGAGTGAAGGGGTGTGCGGAAAAGGTGAAGGGATTAAGAGGTACAAACTTCCAGTTATAAACTAAGTCACGTGAGGGAATGTACAGCATAGGGAATATATTCAATAATATCATAAAACCTTTGTATGGTGGCAAATGGGTACTGGCTTAACGTGGCGATCACTTATAAGGTATACAAATGTCGAGGGGCTGGCCGAGTGGCTCAGTTGGTTAAGAGCTTGCTCAAGAGTGCAAGCTCTGAGCAATAGCGGTTCGATTCCCGGCCTGAGCTGAGCTGCTGCTGAGCTGCCAACATGTGGCAGGATGGCTCAGATAAAAAAAAAAAAGGTATACAAATGTCAAAACACTATGTTGTACAACTGAGAATAATATGATATTGTATGTCAAGTATAATTTAAAATAAAAATAGAATATTTTTGCACATTGAAAACAAGTAAGTAGGTGATAGAGATTATTTGGTTCCACTTGTAAAGAGAATCGAATCTGCACAATACCAAGCCTGGTTTAAAGCACTGCTAAGTTTCAAAAATATTTCTGTAGGTGTTACCATGCTACATCATTTTAAAACTAATGAAATCTAGTGTAAAATAAGAATTTTCAGCTTTAATGTAAATCAAAGAGGTTAAACTTCTCAAACAATGTCAAATAAATTTAAATGTGAAAATAAAAAACAAACAAAAAAATCACCACCTACTTTCATAAATGGAGTCATAAGGAAAATATTCTACAGAAAACTAAAATTAAATTAGTTTTCAGGTAGTATTTTGAAAAATACGAACTTTGCTGTCAACATTAAATTGCTTTGTTTATTAAAGCAAATGCATATGCAGAGATTAGACTGCTATATATCTTACACAGAGCCGTATCATTTTCCTAAAAAACAAACAAATCAAATTTTATGTAAATTGATATGCATTAAGACTCAGAAAAAAACATTAAATTGATAAACAAATCTTACAGTAAATTTCCACATCAGTTACAAATACAGGCTCCTGATTAAAAGGTGTTTATCAAGTATTAGTAACAAATTTGTTTAAACAATTAAATTTCCTTCCAGCATTCATTCATTCGACAACATATGTTGAGCCATGCACTGTGCCAGGCACTGGAACTACTGTTATAATGAGGAAAGACCGACAATAATACAATGAATGATAAACTGTAGCGTGTACTAGAAGAGTTATGTGCTGAGGGCTAACAGAAAGTGCAAGAAAAGGGCTGAACAAGTGTATACAGTTGACCCCGGAACTACTCGGGTTTGAACTGCATGGTTCACTCACACGCAGATTTGTTTTAATAAATTTACGGCTCTCTGTATTCCTGGGTTTCGCATCCATGATTCAACCAACCGCAGATCTAAAACAGTAATTTGATCCGTGGTTGGGAATCTGGATGGGTCAACTGTCCGCATTGTTCTACCCCATTTTATGGAAGGGGCTTGAGCATCCACGGATTTTGGTATCTGTGGGGGTCCTGGAACCAATCCCCCATGGACACCAAGGGACTGTAGTTCAATTTGAGGGAGTCAAAAGTCATACACGGATATTTGACCTCAGGAAGGGGGTTGACATCCCTAACCTCTGCATCGCTTAAGGGTCAACTGTACAATGTGAGATGGTTTGCCCTTTTAAATAGGAATCACGGAAAGTCTAATCGAGAAAGTTACCACTGCATGAAGATTTGAAGGAGGTGAAGGTGCCACCTTCCTGCCAGAGTGAACAGCCTGCTTGACATGTTGGAAGGATAGTAAGAAGATGCTGGCAAGAGAAATGTGAACAGAGAGGGGAGCAAATGAAAAGGGAGGGTGGAAAAGAGAGAGACCTCGCAGGGCCTCAAAGCCCTTTGTAAAGACTTCGGCTTTAACTCTGGGTGAAAGTCATTGAGTTTCATTTGCACAGCACAAAAAGATGAGAGATGGAACGGCTCAGGTCAGGTCAGTACCACTGATCAAACACCTTCTAAGGCAGCAAAGCACTGAGCAATAAAGAAGGAAAGCATCAGTCTAAAGAATTAAAGTCAGGAGGCTTTTGTCTCCAGCCCCACATATTAGAACATCACCTATTAGCTGCTTGGTTATAGACAATCCTTGTCATCTCTGATTCATAACTTCTTCATCTATAAAATGGGGGTAAAAATACTGGCCCTGATTACCATAAGTTAAATGTTATAAAACACTATATTATGGGGCCGGCCGAGGGGCTCAGCTGGTTAAGAGTTAGCTTAACAGCGAGAGCTCTGAGCAACAGGGCCACTGGTTTGATTCCCACATGGACCAGTGACGCAGCGCCCAAGCTGAGCTGCTGCTGAGCTGCCAACAGGTGGCAGGATGGCTCAGCTGGTGTAACAAGACTGCCTGTTCGATGGCGGACTACACCCGCCCACAGCTAAGACAACTCGGCATCTTGGGCTGAGCTGTCGCCCAGATGGCTCACTGGATAGAGGGTGCTCTTAACAACAGGCTGCTGGTTCTACTCCCGTATGGGATGGTGGCTACGCCCACCTGCAACTAAGATTGGACTCGGCACCTTGAGTTTAGAGGCCATGAGCTGCTGATGGGAAGCCAGATGGCGACTGGCGCCCTCCACAACGAAGACTGAAGAACAACAACTTGGCTGGTCCCCCTACCCAATTCCCAATACTGTTCCCCTCCCCCAATTCCCCAATTAACAAACAAACGAACAAATAAAAAATAAAAAAACCACAACACTATATAATGCTAGTTGTTTTCTTCTTTTTATTTTCACTCTATGGGTTGCAACCTCCTCTAAAGTGATCTAAACGATCCCCAAACCTTTCATGCAAAGTAAGTTTTTAATAAATGTAGTCACAAATTTTAACATTCAAAGACCTCTGTATTGGTAGTAAATGCATATTTTTAATGGAAGAATCCTTTTGAAATAAATTCTTTCACCAATCACTTGCTAGGCACCAGATTTGTGCCATGAACTGTGCTAAGGTATTTAAAACCTCCCCACCCTTAATGAGCTGCTTGGTGAGGGCCACAGACACAGACAGACCATTTAAAAATATCGAGGCTTCCACTCCTGTGCAAGTTACCAAACAAGTATGGGCTCCTGGTCCCCGCTCCGACCCAACGCTGGAGATGATACAAAAGCTACAGGTAGGCTAATGAGAAGCAGGGAGAACCTTAAGGACACAGAAAGTAGCTGGCTCCTTCAGTGGGAGGGGCCCAGGATGGCCGACGGGAAAGCAGTTCCTAGTCGTGACCTCGTCCGTCCGTCCGTCCATCCATTCATTCCTCACGCTGCTCTGGCAGAGAATCCCCGCCCCGCACAATGCAATGAAGCGTGAAGTGCTGCTGCCAGCCCAGTGCCATCTGGGTGGTAAGGGAGGTCCCAGTGCCAGGAAGACACTAGGGCATGGCCAGGTTGGGAAGTGGTGACAGGTACAGGTACCTGCACGGCCCCGTATGCTCTGCCCTCACCCCTAATCTACAGAACAGAGGACAGCAGGACCTGGAAAGATCCTGCCTCTGGACAAGGCGACAGGAGTTCTATTTGGAACCAACTCCCCAGCTGCCTCCCTCCACATCGGCCCCTACACCCCACCTCTGCTCCCTGAGATCCCAGAAGACACGCGACTGACAGCAGTGCTCTCACCCTTCTCACGTAGATGTTACTACGATAACCAGACACTTGCAGGGTACAAGCACTATGAAAGACAGGCAGCTATCCTATACCACAAACGGAAGGCGCAGACCAAAGGGCACACACATATAAGACGGACTTGATGATGGGGGAAAGAAGGAAGGGAGGAAGGCAGGGAGGGAGGGAACTGGGAAACCTTAAATGAGAGAGAGAGGGGGAGGTTCAAGCCCATTCACAGGCAAACAATAGAAATAAAAAAATAAACCCAAAAGTAATCTTTTGTAAAACCTAATGAAACAGACAAAATCTTCACAAGCCTGATTAAGGGAAAAAGGAAAGACATAAATATGAACCCCATAGTACTGATAAAAGGGCAATGACCACAGGTACATAATCAGCCAAAGAACTGGAAAATAATATCACTTAAATATTATGGCGGTAACTTTTAAAATCTAAAGGAACAGATAATTTCCCAGCAAAATACAAATTAACAAAATTAACCCAAGAAAAAGTAGAAAAAATTAAAAGACTACTTTAGAAGAAAATGGAGAGAAAACAAGAATTCTCCCACTGAAAATGGCATTTGGATCTGATGGATTCAAAGTTAAATTTTATCTAAACTTTAAAGAACTGTTAATTCTAAAGTTAAATTACTGCAGGCCACAGGGAAAATTAAATACAAGGTACTCCAAACCATTTCATGAAGCTAACATAACCCTATTAAAACATGATAGACCTCAGACCAATGTGACTTGCGATGGTAAACGCAAAGCTTATAAATAAAACACTAGCAAACATCATCTCTCAAAGTGACAAAAGAATGATGGACAGATGCTCCTTGTCTTACATCTCAACAAACCCATTGTCAATCAAAAGAGTACATTTACTACACCTGACCTACCAAACCACAGAGCCTGGCCAGCCGCCCCTAACCGTGCTCGGGACACTTACCTGAGCCTGCGGGTGGGAAGACCCCCTGACACAATGAACACACTGCAGATAGCAGCTGTTTACCCTCATGGTGGCCCGGCTGGCAGGGAGCTGCGGCTCGCGGCCTGGCATCACCAGAGAGCAGGGTGCGACATGCCGTTAGCCCAAAAAAGATCCAAAGTCAAACTTCAAAGGACGGTTTCTCCCGAGTGTGCATCGCTTTCACACCATCGTAAAGTAAAAAACTCCTAAGTCAAAGAGAGCATCACTAGTCAGAGACTGTCCATGCTGTTGAAAAGAATAATAGCCAAGCGGGGTTTATCCCAAGAATGCAAACGTGATTCTATATTTATTCTTTCAATAAATATTTGTGAGGCTGTACAGAAAAGAGCTAGCATGGCAACATTCCTAACAGCTGAAAGGTGGAAACAACCAAAGGTTCATCAACTAATGAGTGGCAAACAAAACGCGCGCAGGCGCGCGCGCGTGCGCGCGCGTGTGTGTGTGTGTGTGTGTGTGTGTGTGTGTAGTCACACGATGGAATATTACTCAGCCATAAAAAGGAAGTACTGATGCACGCTACGGCTTGGATGAACACTGACAACATTTTGCTGTGGGAAAGGAGCCAGTCACGACAGTACACATGCTATAGAATTCCATCCACAAAACGTCCAGAGCAGAGACGTCTACAGATGGGAGATCAGCGGATGCTTAGGCTGGAGAAGTGGGACTGTAAGATGGGGGGTGGGGAGTGAGAGAAAGGATACGGGGGTTCTTTCTGAAGTGGTGAAAATGTTCTAAAATTGTGGTGATGGGTGTACATTTCTGTGACTATCTGAAAACTACTGAACTGGACACTAAATGAGCGAATTGCATGGTATGTAAATTATATTTGAATAAGCTACTTTAAAATAAAAAAGGAAAAGAAAAAACAGCACAGCAGGCCAGAAGCTGTGATCCTTAGGAAAACCTGCTTTCAACATTTTAAGCCCTGGACACTTGGGATTCTGGGAGGATCCCAGTATCTGACTGGTCAGACTGGTCACTGCGCCAAACTATGCAAACAATGTGGCTTATCCCAAACACCTGCTTTCCTCCAGGAAGCCTGGCATTTTGATGTGTCCTCGGCAGAGGATGTCTATGTGACCACACCCGGTAAAAACCTAAGGCACCGAGTCTCCAAGAAGCTTCCCGGTCCATAGCATTTTACATGTCATCACAGTTGACTTCTGCAGGAATGAGTGTCCTGTGGTCCCCGCCGGAGGGAAGCCGGCGCCTGGTTTCCAGCAGACTTCGCTCCATGTTCCTTCCCCGCTGGCTGACCCTCTCTCCGTCCCCTCGCTGTCATAAAGTAGGGCAGTGCCCACGACCACACGCTCGCTGAGTGCTCTGGTTCTCCTGAGACTTCCCCAGCCTGGTTGAGGAAGGAACTAGAGGTCCCCAACTCAGGGGTTTGCAGCAGAGCTCTGCGAGACCCTTTACCACCTAAAACAAAAACGACTTGCCTCGATACTCTCATGCCACTTCTGAGACCAGATGTGTGGGTTTTCCCTACAACAAGCAATTCTCCAGTTGTCAGGGGACGCCAACAGGTGTCTTATAATTTAACTCGATTCTGACACTATCTCCCTGGAGTGAGAGACACAAGGTCAAGGGCTCAGTCCCGCTGCATGGCCCTCCCACTTCAGACACCAACCACAAGGCCAAAGTCGTCACCTGGACTGATCGACCACCTATAAATCGGGGTTCTTGTGACCTCCTCCATCAGTTCGAGTAATTTGCTAGCATGGCACAGAATTCAGGGAAACAGCTTACTGACTAGATTTCAGATTTATTATAAAAGGACACAACGCAGGAACAGCCAGATGGAAAAGATGCACAGGCCCGGCACGCGGGCAGGGGCATAGCGCTTCTCTGCCCTCCCAGCACCTTCCTGCGGTCACCAACCCTAAAGCTCCCTGAACCCCTTCAGTTAGGATTTTTCATGGCAGCTTCATTACGTAGGCATGGCTGATTAAATCATTGGCCTTTAGTGATTAACTCGACCTCCACCACTCTCCCCTCCCTGGAGGTGGAGCGGGGAGGCTGAAAGTTCCATTCCTCTAATCACGTGGCTGGTTCCCCAGGCAACCAGCCCCCAAGCTGAAGGATGTATCCAGGAGCCCCAGCCACCAATCATCTCATCAGCACACAGAAAATATTTATCATTTCTAAATATTCCAAGGGTTTCAGAAGCTGTGACAGGAAATGGGGCCAGAGACCAAATCTGTGTTTCTCATTACGCCACCCCTGTGCACCCCTCAGCTCTAACCCCACCTCTAACCACTTTCCCTTCACTTCCTCCATTCGTGCTACACTGTTACTCCTAGAGCCAGGGCCTGGGTCGCACTTGCCCTTGACACCCACGTGGCTTCCCCCTGGCTCCCTTCATGAACACGTTGCTCAGAAATCACCTTCTATAGTAAATGAGGCCTACACTTACCTGAAATTGCAACCCGCCACCCTCTCCACGTGCTTTTCTCCTTGGCATTCTTCACCAGCTGGTACACCATGTAACTGGCTAACATGTTTACTGTTGTATCTTCTCCCAGTCCTCTTAGATTGGAAAGCAGGTCCCAAGCCCCTCGAACAGCACCTAATACATGGCAGGCGCTCATTAAGTACTGACTGAACGAAGCTCAGTCAACAAACTCTCTAAAATCAGGGTTCTACCAAAGGCGACAGAGGCATTAAAGGGACAGGAGAGTTTCCCACCAGCTGGCAGCGAGCTCAGTGTCAGCGCTACACTGACAAAGGGGGAGGGGGCTCACAGGCCCACACAGCAGGAAAACACCTTCGTGGGTCCAAACAGGCTGCTCACCTACACACAGACAGGGCCACCATGAGAGGGGCGAGTTTATCATGCAGGCTGAGAAGTTTAGAAGACCCCAAAGCCTAACGAGTCTGGTGGACAAAGATAGGCTCCTGACAAGGATGGAGTCCATGCGCTGACACTGACCTCCTGATTCCCACGATTATTTATTCCACCTCGGGTTCAGCATCCAGCAACACAGCATATTACTCAACTACTCAATCAGTAAAATCATATCAGTTCCAACATCTATAATCATGATCTATAAAAAAGGTTCATAGAATTATTCTAAGAATCATAAACCATGTATAAGACACCTAATAAATACCCAAAACATAGCAGGCACTCAGTAAATGCAAGCTGATTATAATGACAGCAAAACAGCATCTTTAATGTAAAATGATTTTAATAATATAAACAAACATTTGCACAAAAACTAGAAGCTGTACTACATGATATTTTATATCCCATTTTGCTATCTTTCTCCATTTCCTTAAACTGATGTATCAATCTTGACTATAGCCTTAAATCCAGATTAGCGGGGTCAGATAAACTGTACAATAAAGTATCAATTTCTAAATTCTAAAATCTGTTCATAAGTCATTCTTAGTAGAAAAGCAATTTCATTTATAGAGCTATACAACTACTTTAAGAAAACTTAACATGTGATACAGTGTAAATCTTTAACAAAAGAATGTACCAAGTATGGTGGTAATATACAGATAAAGTAACCTAAGGTCCTTTACTAGATCAGAGAATACTTCCCAGGTGTGATGTGGTCCCTGGGAAGGTGAAAAGGTAATGGGAAGAGAAGAGAAGCAGCATCTTACAAAGGCAAGAGTATAAGAAAAAAGACAATTTATCTTTGGAAACTCAATGCAGGTCGGGGAGGATTAGGACTAGCCAGAGATGAGGTTAGAAACGGAAGAATTCATATTTCTGACCACTTTAACATTGTCTTATTAATTTTTGATTCTCTAGTTACTAGCATACAACTATAGGTCAATAAATGTTTACTAAATAAATTTGCTAACTTGGAAAAGCACAAAAGGTGAATAAAAAACTTCCAAATTCCAAAGGAAAAGTGTTTCTTCAAACTGCTTGTTGCAGGTCAATATTTGCAAAATAGAAGACTGATGTAATTATTTCCAAATTAATTTCAAAATACCATGACAACTCAAATAACTGATTTTGTTCATTAAAACAGCTAAGATATTCAAATATGGTTTATTTGCATACCATTTTATTTTTTGATAAATTACAAATATGAATATACGAAGCGACTTCTCTGAAGTGACTCATGGAAAACTAACATTCTTCAACCAGATGGAATGGTTTGTAGCATTTTTGTGTGTGTCATAGATGCCTTTGGGCACGGCATGTGGGAATGGACTCCTCAGAATAATGTTTGTAAATGCAAAAAGTTAAATTCATAGGATTAAATAGGAAAAAAAAAGAAATCATAAGATCACAAAGAAAACCAATTATATTAAAATTCATTTCTAACCACAGACCACGGTTTTAACTATGGATCCCAGCTTAAGAGCTCCTGATGTAAGATGGTTAACTTGGAAAAGCAAAGAACAGATACTTTTTGCCAAATATCCTATATACGGAGTATTCCTATTAAAAATAAAACTTCTAATAACCTACCAAGATTCGGATTTTATATAAAGTTTAAATAACCTTTGAAAATCTTATCTGTGGTAGAATGTGTCACATCCCTTTCTTACTCCTGTGATGTGCATATACTGTAATGAAACATTTTCTAAAATCACTGCATCTGTACAACATTAATAATAATATACTAACTCTACATTTGTATCATCAGTAATTTCTAGCTCACTCTCCAAAGATGACATAATAAGCACATTCTTCCCTTAATCCAAGAGCGCACAAGCAATACGAGTCCAGATAGACAATCTTTTGGGCCCTAGCACACCTAGCACACCCTATGTTCAAAATCCTTCCAGACGCAATGTATAAGCTATCTTGCTGTAGGTCGTCTTTGGGGTCTATAATTAAGAAGCACCTTATGGTTAAAGCTGTCAATTAACAAGATCTAAGTATTTTAGTAAGTAAACATCTCTGTAGGATCGCTTAATCTACCACTTTATAGATTTCAAACATATTTTTGGAAAATTGTAGGGTAAAGCAATGTCCTCTCTAGAATGGTAGGTGAGTGAGTTCCAAACAGTTCCAGCAGGGAAAATAACTCGGACTTTGACTTTTAAATGTGTACATCACCTTCAAATAGATCAGAATTTTCATATTTTAACTTTGACTTCCTAAAACAAACTTCTAAACCATATGATTCCAAAATTGTATATCTTGATACTATATATACACTTTAAACATGTATTTGACACTAAATAATATAAAAATATATTGAATCATCATACATACTAAATGTATAAGAGTTTTGTGATTTCCTTTTTTTTAAGGAAAAGAATAACCTAAGTTGGAAAGAATGCCCCTACCCCATTAAAATAGCTATCTTTTTAAAAACTACTTTTTGTATCTTCTAGAGAAAATGATTATTAATGGATTGACTACTAGTATCAAATCCCATGAATAATATGCAATCTACATACATTTACAAATTAGTTTTGTCAAAAATTCATAAGGAAAAACACAGGTCTGTTCTTGTTCACTTATTTTTCGACACTGTAGGAAAAAATACACAAAACTACCAGTAAGTTTAATTTGAGAACCAATTTAAATAACTCACTTTTATGGTTTATCACAACTAATCATGAACCTAGTCAAAATGTCCAAAGAGCTAATTTTAAAATCCTCTAAAACAAAACAAAAACAAAACCCTTGTTTTTGCAGGCTATAATTAACTCCTACCTACAGTGTGTCTATTTGGAATTCTTAGGACAATGGCAAATTGTATATTACTTTTGCAAAATAAGGTTTGTTTAATTTCTCCTTAACAGGACAAGGACCTTTGCCTACCCTAGACCATCATCATGGAACTTAAAAAGAGAGGGAAAATAAAACTAACAAGTGTCAACTTAGCCAAAAGTTCATTTCAATCAGAATTTTTGTGTAAGCAGTTGCTTCTCCTTTTAAATATTGAGAATTAGCAATGCTTTTCTTTAGAAACCAGAAGTAAAAGCGAATCTGACCCTCATCACAAAGAACTTCTTAAGTTTACTGTTAAACATCCCTCAAAAATAGCCTTGAAAATTCCTTGCAAAAAAATGTCTTTTTCCAGATAAAGAAACAGTTGGCAAACGCTGCTGCCTGACAAATAACGCCTCGCAGCACATTCTGCAAGCGTTAATCAGACTTCGCAGTGATAAAGAAAACTTTGTAGCGGGATAACAAAACCTCAGGACCTGCTCAGATTGCAGGCTCTGGAAACCCTCCCTACATCACCTGTGCAGGTACTTCCTGTTCTACAACGACGTTTAAAATACTTTGGTGAATGTCCCAGGAGTGACCGTTCATAAGCTAAATATTAACTTTGCAAATTACTACTACCGCTCAGAAACCGCCAGCCCAAAGGTGCTCACGGATGCAGTCATCGCTCGTCTCCACGGAGGCCCGCAGAACCGCGTGAACCCCTTTAGGAAGCTGCTGCGGGGGGAGGTGGGCTGGGGAGTGAGGGGCCGGCGCCCAGGAGGCGCCCTAGTCTTCATCCCAGGGCCCTGAGGGACCCCGGGGCGCAGGTCCTCCCCGGCCGCCCTGGAACGCAGCAGCCTGAGCCGCCACGACCCGGTCGGCGGGGCGCCTCCGGCCCGGCCAGGGGCGCCCCGGCGGAGCGGACACGGCGGGCAGGGGGCTGGGCGCTGCAGGGTCGCGGGCGCGGGCACACAGCCAGGAGCCCGGGGTCCGCCCCAGGCGTGGGGGGCCGAGCGGGTCGCGGGGCTGGAGCCGAAGTCTCCCCGTCAGGCCCGTGGGGGTCGCGGGTCGCGGGATCTCCATCCAGGGACCAGTTCCGGAGCCGTACCTGCGCTCTGCCCTCGCAGCCAGGGGAGCGTGCGGGGCAGCTGGAGAGACGCGGGCCTCCCACTCCCACGGCGCCACCGCCCGCCGGCCCAGCGACGCCTCACGCCGACACCGGGCTGACACGCCGACCGCCGCCGCCGTCGCGGACGCTCCAGGGGAACTGGAGCAGAGGCGACCAGGCTCCCGGGCTCCGAGCGCGAGCGCGCGCACGGAGCATGCGCACACGCCCCGCCCCCGAGGGCCAGTCAGGCCAGTGACACCTGCGATCAACAGGTCCCGGCAGCCCCGCCCC
>NW_017731351.1:8245389-8268137 GCF_001890085.2 Hipposideros armiger
CCCCTCGGAGCTGGCCCCGCCCCCGCACGCGACTTCCCGGGCTCTGGACCTGCCGCGCCGTGTTCCCGCGGGGGCTCCTCGGGGCGCGCGAGCCGGTGGACTGGCTCTAGGCGCGAGATCCCGCGAGAGCAGGAGCTGGAGGCTTTTCCCGAAGGCGGGAGCGGAGCGTGGGTGGAGCGTGGCGGAAGGTGGCTGCAGGTAGGGCTGCGCGCTGGGGACGGGGGAGGGCCAGCTCCCCAAGTGGAGGTGACTGTGCCGGTGCTCTGCGTCGCTTATTCGATATTTTCTAAGGTCAGGTCCACCAAGGACCGGACTGTAGGGTAGGTGGCGGCACCTGGAAGAAACCCGTCAGTACTGCCTGCCATCCGAAGTCCAGGCGGATAGCCGGAAGTTCCCTGTGGCCGTGTCTGAGTCCCAACGATGTTCGCAGTTAAACGGCTTCCATTGGCAGGAATGTATATCCCCCAACTGGTTGTTTCGTGACGTCATAAGATGGACGCTTCAATAAGCGTATTGACCCGGTTAAAGGTTAATTGTGGTAAGAACAATTTGGCTGCCTTCTTGCCGTGCTTTCGAACAGGTTTTAAATTACATGCTGCTGCTTGGGAATTGGGCTAAACTCAGTTTCGTAATAAATTGTTTCTTGGAAATAGTAGTAAAAGAAAAGCCCACTGTCATCTTTTGTATCAAAAATCCCTCTCAATAAGTAGTAAATGAGGTTCTGGGACTCATTCCAGCGCTGGCCTACCTGGCGCATACAGGTTATGAAAGTTCAGTACGCTCGTAGGTAACGCTGAAAGTGTATTTGAAGAAATAAAATGGAGAAACATTCTAAGTTGATACGGGTGAATGGTGTTTGAAGCTGAATCAATGAGAATGTATTGAGCATTTACTATGTTCCCTTGACCCAATTGGGCACTGTAGGGAATGCAGTGAAGCTTAAGACATGGTTCCTGCTTTCAAGAAATGTAAAACTTTTGGAGGAGGAGGAAAAAAATCTCTACATTGAAAAAATAGTAATAATGATAATAACACCATTAACTCTCCCCGTGGTTTCTCTAGTGCCACTTTCTCCTGGTCCTGTAACTGCCTTCCTGATTCACTTCAAATATTTTTCTTCCCCTTGTGAGCCCTCTGTGTTCCCAGCCTCTCCTTTTTTGTTGTTGTTTAACGTTCCTCCTCTTTGCTCCTTGAGGAGTCTTTTCTCTTTCTCGGGTTACCTGTCAGGTGTCTGGTGCACCAGGGACTCCCAAATGTGTATCTTCAGGTCAGATCTTTTTAAGCAACAGCACCTTCATTTGGCTTGCACACAGTTACCTTAACTATGTCCCAAATTGACATCCGCGTGTTTACTTGTCACTGTGTCTCTGCCCCCTCCATATGTAACCTGGCCCATTTCATCCCTATTTCAGATAATGGTACCCATGGCCCAAGTCAGAAGTCCATGCGTACCCCTATATTACATTTCCTTCATTCCCTCTGTCCTAATAACAAATTCTATTGACTCATCTCCTTGAGTATCTCTCAAATCCACCCCTCTTTTAAATCTCCACTCTCACTGGCTTAGTCCATCAAGTAATCGTCATCTCTCCTGACTCATCCCCCTTGGACTATTATAGTAGACTGTAGTCACTTCCCACTCCAACCCAACCTCCATTCTATTAATAATTTTTCTAACGTGAGAATATGATCATGACACTCCGCTGCCAGGATTTTGTCAGGGGCTCCCAGTGGAGCTCCTTGCGATCTGGCCCCAGACTGTTAACCTCACCTACCGTTCTTTCCACTTGCTCCACATCCACCCTGATCTCCTTGCTCTTCCGTGATGTGCCTGGGTTCTCCCAAGATCCTTCAGGTCTCAGTTGATTACTTATCTCCTCCATGGAACCTTCCATAACTTTCTAAGGCAGACTTGCCCTTCCTCCACCCTTTTTGGACTTCTTTCTATTATAACAGTGATGTTGTCCTATGGTTATTTCTTTGCAGAGGTCACTGACAAAGCAACCCCCACCTCCACTCTTGAAAAAAATAATTTGAACTTTGGATGTTAAAGACTTGTGCCGTCATTACCCTTCCTCATTTAGAGATTACAGAAGAATGCCTATGCGGTTCACCCTGCTCAAGAATTCGACTGAACACTGACTGTACACTTTCTGCCTGTTCCTGGCATATCTAAGTACTGAGTTTTCAATGAGAGACTTGTAATAGGTCACAAGTTAAATATCATGAGGTCAGCCTGAAGCAAACAGGTGAAAAAAAGCAAAATCGGTATTGTATGTTAGGACAGGAGTTGGTCCCAGAAAACTTGGAAGTTAGCAATGTCACAACATAGATTTTAAATGTATTGCCTTTGAGAATTACTGTATGTCCTTGAGGGCTAAGTGTGTGTGTGTGTGTGTGTGTGTGTGTGTGTGTGTGTTTGATTCACTGTTTATTGATGGACCCAAATTTATGAAGAGCAACCTCAGCACCTTACACTGACCTGAGATCATGAGAGGGAACAGGCTTGGAGCACCAAATGCCACCTTGTGTTGTCCAGCTGAGACCTGGCCAAAGGTAAATTACTGCCACACTTACCCACCTCTTACTATTATTCTGGGGACTAGAACTCCGACCTCGGGAATCTTACTACCTTGTGGCTAGACCCACCTGATCACGGACCGGTGGTAGGAGTAACAATACTCTGTCCTGAGGAGCTGCGATCCAGGAGGTGATCAGCAGCTAGAGACATGGAACACTGTGACTGAGCTGGGCGGGGCAGAGTGACATGAGGCACAGAGAAGTGGTAGCTGAATGGCCGACTCAGGATTACATACTGGGCAAACTCCTGTTTCCCTAAATGCATGAAGGAAACGAGGGCTGGTGAGTTTTATTTCCTTACAAAAAACTTATCAAGTTTTACTTCCTTAGCCCCTAGAGAGCAGGGACCGTATTTTTCCATTGTTGTATTTCCAGAGCATAACACAGCCCCTGGCACAGATGCTTAACAAGTTCACGTTCAGCGGACGGAGTGAAAAATTGGAAGTCTTACGGATTTTTTAGAGAACAGACGTCTGTGCTGCCCAGGATGGTGGGGGAGGGCCTCTGCGGAAGAGCGAGTGCGAGCTTCAGCTTGGGAGTCATAGGTGGGCACACCTGAAGGCCCTGAGGCGAGAGACGTGAGCGCATGCAGAGCAGAGTTTTAGAAACAGTGATGAACAGGCCAGTGCGGGCTGTTAGGATGTTCCTGAGCGAGATGATTCGTTTAGAATCACATGCAGAAGATGTGAGGGGAAATTATAGCAAGAAGATGAGCTTCACCAGTGCAGTTCCAGAGAAGTCTTCAAGCTGTGACTTGATGATGAGGTCACCAGAACCAGGCCGTCACCAGCCACCACTTCCCCCTCGACACACTCACGTGCCAGTTGTGACACCACCCTCTCCTGGCTCTGCTCCAACCTTACTGGCGGCTCCTTTTCAATCTGCTTTTCTCTTACATTTTCAGTCTGCTTTTATCTTCTAAAGCAGCGGTTCTCAACCTGTGGGTTGTGACCCCTTTGGGGGTTCAACGACCCTTTCACAGGGGTCGCCTAAGACTATCGGAAAACACATATTTTCGATGGTCTTAGGAACCGAGACACTGCTCCTCTATCCGTCTCCATGCTTCAAGACAAAATTTCATTTATTTGTAATTAGAAATATATTTCTAATTAATAATATAATTACATATTGTTTTTGTGATTAATCACTATGCTTTAATTATGTTCAATTTGTAACAAAATACATCCTGCATATCAGATATTTACATTACAATTCATAACAGTAGCAAAATTACAGTTATAGAGTAGCAATGAAAATAATTTTATGGTTGGGGGTCACCACAACATGAGGGACTGTATTAAGGGGTCACGGCATTAGGAAGGTTGGGAACTGCTGTTCTAAAGGATAATGTGCTTCAGTACCCAGCCCTGAGATCTCATTTGTCCCATAGATTTAAATCCATTTCCCACACAGATCCTACATGATCTGCCCCTACCTCCCTAACAGCATCTCATGCTATTCAAGGCTTCGCGTTCTTTAGTCCCTAAGCCTAGAACTGTGGCTGTCCCAACAGTCCCAGTTGAGAGCCACAGTTCTAGGCTTAGGGACTGTGCCTAGAAAAATCAACTGGGACTGATTTTTCTCTCCCAGGGGACATTTGTTCAGGTTGTCCTAGTTGCAGGGCCGGGGGGAGATGCTGCTATTGATATCCAGTGGGTTGAGGCCAGGGATGCTGCAAACATCCTACAGTGACAAGACAGTCCCCTACAACACAGAATTATACATTATACGGTCCAAAACGTCAATAGTGCAAAGGCTGAGAAATCCTGGCCTACAACACTCATCCCCTGAGTCTCCCAAGCGGCCAACGCCTTTGCGTCCTCCATACCTCAGCTTTAATGTTACCTTCTTAGAAAAGCCATTCTAGAACTCCTGGCTTATCTCTAGCACAGTGCCCTGTTTATTCCCCTCATAGCATTTATTACAGTCTGTGACTGTGTTGCTGATTTATGTGCTTACTCGCTTATTGTCTTTCTCACTAAAAAAAGTCTATGAAGGGCCTGTCTCTCTTGATTGTCACTCTGTAAAGCCTGGTACAGTGACACAGAGAAGGTGGCAATAAAGAGGTGTGTTACAGCCATCATCTGCAATAATGGAAGCTTAACCATAAGACTTTCTTGTATTCTTTTTGCTTTTTCCTGTAAAATGGAAATACACAGTTATCAAGAGAGCAGAGAGAAGACTCCTAGAAAGAAGCTGTGGTGACCAGTGCTTCCTGGAAGGCTGTGGGCCTGCTGTCCGAGTTCACACACACTTCAGGAACACCCTTGCGTCCTGAGAAGCTTCCCAGTGTCAGAACCAGAAATAGAACTCATGGCCGCATTAACCACTGTCTGTGAGAGGCTAAAAATCAGTCGGGAAGGAAAGAAGAAAGGTAAGGGACAGCACGAAAACATGAGAGCAAATGACAGCACTTTTACTCAGGTGATATCTTAGAAGGTTAGAAAACCTCATTTTTTATTATGCACACAGCTGAAAAAGCTGTTTCAAAATGTATTTGGAAGTGTCTGGTTAACATACATTTCATTTCTTTCAATTAAGGAAGTATCTATTGTGGACATATATTGCTTTGTCTTTTCCTGCTTTTGTTAATACGTCAGACCACGTAACCACAGGGTAGGCATAATTCCGGGTGGGGTACTTCACCCTTTCTGGCTGAAAGGATTGGTATGGGGGTGATTCAGGCTAATTAGCATCCATGCCCAGGGGTTTTCAAATTAGAGCTTGCAGAAAAGATCCCTATTTTTTCTGATTGCAAAGCTATAGAGGTGTGAGCTCAGAGCTGCTGTGGCTGCATGCCTTGCCATTGAGTGTAGCTGGTCTGAAAGAGTAAGGCAGATATGGGGGGCAGAGGGACAGAAAGAGGGTCCCTGAGGCCCCTCTATCTTCTTATAATAGAGAACTCAGGACTCCTCAAAGCTCAGCAGCTGATGTTTTGTTAAACATCAGATCGGACTCAGTACCCGTGGGGTTCTAGTCAGCTCTTCCTTAGCCGGAACTCTGTTGGCCATGCGCCACAATCTTTCTAAGCCTCTGCTATACCAGAGCCGCCATTTGCGAGCTAACCATAGTTAGTGATTTTACCAGCGGACACCTTAATTTTTGCTGACTTACTGTCAGCTTAAGCGATTTCATTACCCTTGTATGTTATTTCACATGGAAACATCCTAATTTCTTATCTGTAAAATTGGGATGAGAAATAGTACTTATATATGATGTCTTTTGATGATGCCCCAGATAAAACAAGTGTGAAGCCCTGTACTGTGTTATTATGGCCGTCAGTGCTGTTATTAGGGTCGCCGATACTGTAGTCATCGATGCTAATGATGCCTTGAGAACCTACCGACTGTTTTCCTTGCTGTAGTATGTACTTTATGACAGTCTCACAGATGCCGGAGGCTTCACATGTCATCTGGTCCAGCCTCCCACTCACTGAAGGATGGTCCTCACCAGGGGTTATCAGCCTGTGTTCCAATATGGTGACAGGGATAGGAAACCTGATGCTTTGTGGGCAGCTGATCCCTTGTTAAAACGTCCGTAACTGTTAAAGAAAGTTTGATCACAATGAGCTGATATCCACCTCCTAGTAATTTGCACGCACAGGTCTTATTTCTGTCCTTTGTAGGCACGGGAATCTCAACTCTCTCTTCCATAAGATTGTTTAACTTTGAAAACATCTTTTGTGTTTTCCAGCTAAAAATCCTCAGTTCTCTCAATATTTGAAGGCCAAGTCAATATTAAACTAATCAATTCAGCTTCCGCTCATCCTACAAAGGATTTAAAGTAAAATCTTATAAAAAAAATGAAATGAGGTGAATTCTAGCATATACTATTAAAGAGTGGTCAAGTATAAATAAGAAAAAAGAATCAGAGCTACAGAAACGACAAGTAAAACATTAGGAATGAGAACAAAAGAACAGAAATATGCATGAGCCTGCAGCTTAAACCTGTTTGGCTCAGATCTGAATCAAAAGTGGGTTTGATATTTCAGTTATCAGTAACAGGAAGACATTTTTCTGTCATCACCTAAAGTGCTTTTCCCCACGTGGGCCTTTATCTGAGGAGGAGACTGTTGTTCTCGCTCTGTGTCAGTATCTGCGCTCCCTGACAATGGCTCACCAGTCGCCCCTGGGAAATGCAGCGACAGGCTCATATACCATCCGTGTGACTGGATGCATGATGCTCTTTTGCTGTCAACCTCTGAAAAAAATGAGGCACCCAAAAATAAAACCAGGCTTTTACAATTAGCCTGACTGTGGTTTGGGGAAATTATACCCTCTCTTGGTCCAGACACTGTTTTTTTTTTTTTAATCAAGACAGTTGAAGTAAGATTGTTTTTACTTACTCTGCGACTACGTCACTTTGTTAGCCAATGTAAGTTTATGTTAAAAAAACTGAAATTTTATTGGATGATTTTGTTTTTGTGAATTGATAGCAAGCCAGGCTTCCCAAATCTTAATGTCACTAGTTTTTTAGACACAGAAGCTTATACTGCCTCAGACCATGAGTGGCTTCATCATGTTTCTTTCATATCTTTAATATTTCCTTTTAGGTTCTGAAGTTTTAGTCCACATCTCATAAGAGCCACTATTCTTCCTAGATTTTTGTGTTGTCAAATTACTATCTTGTTTGTCTTTAGCTGAATCATTGAGGAAATGTTGAAGAGGCTGGATTCCTGATACTCAGCTCCAGCTGTGGCCAAAGTTAACCTGAATGGTGGCATTAAAACTATTTAGAAAGCCAAGAAGAAACCATATGTAAGGGCAACATGGTGTCATAAAAAAGCATGGCCATTAGACCTGGGTTCAGATCCCGACTTTACCGTTTTGTGTTTGCGTGCCCCGAGCAGCTGTGAATGTCTCTAAAGCTCTAAAGTTAACATGAATAGGAGAAATGCCAACCAACCCCCTGTGGGCATTTATTTGCATGGTTATTTTTGGGGTGGGGCGGGCAATGCTTTGTAATCTGAGAGAAAACGAAAGACACAGGCAGTGGAATTGCTTGTGTTCAGAAGCAACCTGATATGATATGATGTGGTATGATATGATATGATATGATAGAACCTTGAATGGAGAAACTCTTCTCTTAAATTAACAAGTAGCTGTGTGGTTGTGTGCTGGTCCGCTCACCTCTTCTAAGCCTCTTTCCTAATCCATAAATGAAAGGATTGGACCACCTGCTCCCAGCTGCTAAAGACTTGAGATTAAGGAGCCTCTTCCCAGTCATTATTTAATTCCAAAATATGTGTCAGGAACTAGGTGCTCTGTGGAGATTGTTTTACTTAGCTTTCCCGACAGCCCTAAAATATTAATACTTAGATATGATTAATATCCTTGTTTTAGAGACAGTGAAAGTGAGGTACCTAGCACGGTGCCTGGCACAGAGGAGGCACTCAGTAAACATCAGCGAAACTACTAAAGAAAAGAACATATCAGGTACATGTGCTGTCTGGTCACAGCCATGGGAATACAGTAAGTAGAAGGCAGTGAAGG
This sequence comes from Hipposideros armiger, assembly GCF_001890085.2. Classification (NCBI taxonomy): domain Eukaryota; kingdom Metazoa; phylum Chordata; class Mammalia; order Chiroptera; family Hipposideridae; genus Hipposideros; species Hipposideros armiger. Next base: position 8,253,462 of record NW_017731351.1, read on the forward strand.
CGCGCTATACTATACCAACAGATCCAGAATTAAAGGCCAAAATAGAGACTTTGTCATTAAGCCCTTCACTAGGATTCTTGTTCATAAATATCTTTAATTTTTTTATAAAACAAGTTTTTAAACACGTCTTACATATAATAGGCTCTAGAATCTTAGAGATGGAAAGGAACTCAGAGATTAGTTTGTTAAGATCCTTCACTGTACAGACAAAAGCCTTAAGCTCAGGGAGGTGGAGGTACCGAAGCCCGTGATGGGCGGCTGCGTCCAGTTCCTACACGCTTGGAATCGGCCTCGTGCGAAATGTTGTCCCTGACAGAGTCTGAAGTTTTGTGAGAGATGATGCTCTGAGCGTGCAGCGGAACTTCTGTCTTCAAGGATTGTCACCCTGGGATCCTTCTGAAAATCAACAGGAAGGGGACGTGAGGAGGACGTCAAGGGCATTCACAGTGAAGATTCTCTCTTCCTGAATTGTGATGTCCATAGCAGTTCTCTGACTTTATGGGAAACCCTAAGGTGTTCGGAAATTTACCAAGTGTTTTCCTACCCCTCGGGAACCTGACAGATCTAAACTGCTGTGACGTACACACACACGCGTGCACACACGCACACAACTGTACATCTTGGACTGACTTGTGTCAAGTAGTTCTTTGAGAAACACGATGGTAACTAGCACCAAGCCTTCTGCTCATAGCATGTTGGCTGAGACCCTGATCCCAGAGGAAGTTGCCCGGAGAGCGCATTTCTTTGTAAAGATGACAAAAATATTCAGGGCACCAGTGTTTTCAAGTTGAACTTCCTTGTTGAAATTCACTTCACAGTCAAAATAGAAGAGGGAAATAAGACATTTTTGATAGAGTAATAAAATTGTTGGAAAATATTCAGTGATAGAAATACTTCAAAGAATTACAGGTGTATATAAAGGCAGAAATCCTGGCATACTGAGCTATTTCTAATTCTGAACTGTTAGTGCTCTTGAGTCTTTCATTCTCTTATCTATGGAACAAGCCCTGAAATTGTGCTGGAAAAAAACTTACTAACTCTTGGCAAACAATCGCACTGGGCATCAAAGCCTTTTTGTACATTTTAAAATCAAAGTTTTCTGATTAAATTGTTTTCTACAAGTTTTGTTCTGCTACTGTTTCAAATTATTTTAATTCTGAAGAACTCTATCAAATTAGTTATAATAGTTTTAATGTGATGGAGAGAAGCCATTTCAGTTGCTAAAAGCAACGCTAACATTTCAGTTTCAAAGCGCAAGCAGCATAGTTTCCATTATGATCCAGTTCACATGAACATGTATAAAATGAAATCACAGGTTCATGAAACAACACTATTACTGTGAGCGATGTACTCAGATATTATTTTACTTTATTTCATTTAAGAAGCTGCTAATCACAACCAACTGAATTGATTTCTAGACCCCTTAGCGGAACATAGATATAGTTTGAAAGACATGGAGCCAGAGCTTTTTAGAGGAAGGAGCAATATTTACTCCTTTCTTTAATACAGTATGGAAATTTACTCCCAGTTAGAACAAGAGTATTCATTTTGATTTGGTATCATCACCATTAACAATTCCTTACTAATAAAAATAAAACTTCCTAGTGTATAAAAAAAAAAAGGGCCTTCTCTGGTTCCACCTTTTACTAACATTCCCCCTAATTCACATTCTCATTTCTTTATGGTTAGTAAATAGGGTATTTATTATATAATACCCAATCATATAAGGCTGTATCTATACAGGTAGAGGTCGATATGGAATCGCTTACAGTATGTCACCAGAAGATGTGCGGATTGTCCCCAGGTGGATGAGTGCATTCTCGATTGAGATGGGAGACAGAATAGGATGATAGGAGTGTTCGCTCAGGAGTAGAATTCTTGGCTCCGAATTTTAGACATGCACTATGAGATTGGGCTAGTTTCTTAACTTCTCTGATCTAAGTTTCCATACTGTAAATGAGGGACTGGATCTAGAATATTTCAAAATAGTGTCTAATTCTAAAGTTCTCTGATTCTAAGCAGATGGTTGTTTATTTAAACCAGAGTGTTTCATTATGCTATTTGCACAGTACTAGTGGGTCACATTTGGCAAAATAATAACTTGTTCTTTGCTTACACTTTTATATCCAAAATATTAACATCGTTTTGCTATGCTAACGAGGACACATAACGAAATATCACAGTGTGGAATTGTACAAAAGGCATAGTCTAATACATTCTGGTAATTATGATTACGAACCATAATTGATACATTTATCCATATATGCATCTGACAACATGATAATTTTTCGGCGTTGCTGTGTGTCTTAGTCTGTTTGGGCTACTATAACAGAATCCCGTAGGCTGGGTGGCTTATGAACCACAGACATTTATTTCTCACAGTTCTGGAAGCTGAGAAGCCCAAGATCAAAGCGACAGCAGCTTCGTGTATGGAGACAGCCTGCTGCCTGCTTCATGGAGGACAGTCGTCTCCGTTCCCCACCTGGGGAAGGGGTGAGGGGGCTCTGCGGGACCCTTTTATAAGAGCATAATCACATTCCTGAGGGCCCCACCCTCATGGCCCCATCACCTCCCAAAGGTGCCACCTCATAATGCCATCACGTTGGCAGTTAGGATTTCAACATGTCAGTTTTAGGGAGAACATACACATTCAGCCTATAGCATTATAAACTTGTAAGCTTAATGTGTTTTTAATAGATTTTGATGAGTTTGGGAGGAAACTTACTGTAATTAACGTTAGACTATGTTCACATCTCTTTCTGTGGACCAGGAGTAGAGAACATGCTTCTCAAATAAACGAGGTCCATTTGGATTTACGTTCCAAAGCAGGTGCTGAGCCTGGAGTGCTGTGTGGCCCCGCAGAGAGCCATGCTGGGGAGCCTGGGGACGTGCGGCGCCCCGCTATGCTTAGGGTCTTCATCAGCACCAGTTTCACATGTAGGTAGACTGAAAGTGAACGGGCATTAGGAAGCGAGTTTTACAATGAAGCTGGAAAGTGGAGATTGCGAAATACCCCTGCCTGCTTTTTCAAGGTAAGGTGGAGAAGAAGAAAGGGTTATTTCAGGCTGATGGCGCGTAGGTGAGCTTTCCATTATTTTATAGAGGAATGGCCTCCTTTCCCTGGTTATGACTTCCAGGTGCTTAATTTCTTTAAGCAGGGTGGAGCCCCCCCTCAAGAGATAGGGACTTGGGGAACTGTCTTTATTCATTACACTCTAGAGATTATTGTGCCAACGCATTAGAATCCAAGTGCAATACATTTCTTGATTTGGAATATTGCAAACAGGTATTTAAGTGAAAAGTCATTTTAGTTTTTTTAAAACGCAGGGTTATGTAGCCACCAGTTCCACGGGAACTCCCTTCTGATTGTGTATTCTGAGGAGACTGACCCAGGGCCATACTGATTTTTCTCAAGTGACAGAAAATACATGAGTGTTCACAAGAAATATTTTAGCGAGATCCTAAACAGGCTGCCTTCGTTGCAACTTTGAGTCTGGAGAACGGAGCTAATGCTAATGCCTATCCTAAGAAGTAGTTAGGCTACTTGAGTGTTGCTGATTATGTATGTATTTTATATATTCATTGCTGCAACATATATTAGTCCCAAATCAGGGCCAAGCATATGTATCCCAAAGCAGTGCCAGCGTAACTGCTAATCTATTTTAGTTCTAAATGCCTTTGCCTTCTTACTGTGTGATCTTGATAGTTTTTTATTTTGTTAATAACAATAGCTAACATTTATCAAGCACTTACCTTTTATTGGGCAATGTACTTTATAATGCAGTATTTTTAAGATAGATACTAGTATTATCCCCATAATTAAGATACATTTATTTATGTAACAAATTTTTATTCTTTATTATGTACCTGGCTCAGAGGATGCAGCAGTTTAGAAAAAAAAAGCAAAGTCCCTGCCCTCATTCAGAAGGCATTCATTCTGGTGGGCGAGAGAAACAATAAAAAATAACACATACTGATGCGTGGCAGCCAGGAGCCTCAACCCAGCAATGTAATGACCTGTTATGTTGTACTGTGACCTTCACCGTGGTGTCCTCGCCAAGGCTGCTTCCCCTGTGTGCTCCCCGCCAGTGACTGACAGGCCAGTGACATCAGAGCAGACCTGTGCCTGGAAAACGCAGGACCCCTCTTCAGGTGGCTTTGGCTCTGGGATCCCCCAACAGCCTTGAGGAGTCTCCCCCAGACTGCACAGCGTCCAGCACATGCCCAGGCACCCCACTGAGGCCTCTTGGGTCTCCCAGCCTTTGCTGACTCCCTCCTCTTTTCTCTCACATGGGCAGTTTTCCTAATGTTAGGGAGTAATAAGTGCTACAAAGAAAAGTAAACGCACAGTAAGAGGTTAGAAGTGTGCTCTCCTATATAAGGGTGGTCCAGGAAGGTCTCAGGCAGAGGTGGCGTTTGTGCCACATAAAGAGTGAAGTAAATTGCTTGAGGTCCCATTGCTGCTTTATGGTGGATCAGCTGAGTCGGCACTTTTAAATACACTGCCTTCATGTGTCATTTGCAAGTGGGATGCTAGAGAAAATGTAAGAGAATATCTGAGTGACAACTCGCATCTGACAATTGCATACATGTAGGACAAAGCTCCTCCTAAATCAGCGGTTCTCAACCTGTGGGTTGCGACCCCTTTAGGGGTCGCCTAAGACCATCGGAAAACAAAAAGATATTTACATTATGATTCATAACAGTAGCAAAATTACAGTTATAGAGTAGCAACAAAAATTATTTTAATGGTTGGGGGTCACCACAACATGAGGAACTGTATTCAAGGGTCGCAGCATTAGGAAGGTTGAGAATCGCTGTTCTAAATGAAGGGCCCCAGAAACCCATCAAATAATACAGTTAGCATCTGTACAGCCTGGTTTGTATGTCCCTTCCACCTGTTCCATTCTGGCATTCCATTTTTTCCCCTGTTCTTTTATATTTGTTTTGTTAGTGCTGCAGCTTCTATGCTAATTCTTCAATCAGCAGTTTCAAAATAGGGCATAACATTGAATTTATCTTTTTTTCTTCTGACTTTTTCCAGTCCTGTTTCCTGAAACGTCTCAATCACCTACACTGCCTAAATTGTCACTGAAGTGTATTTCAGAATATGACACAGTACTGGATAAATGGTAAGCACATTTTTTCTGGATAATGATACTATCTTAGAAATAGCTTTCCCCCTCTCTGCCCTATGTACCAAATCTTCCCAATGAAATCACATCGTATTGAGAAGCCACAGCAAGTTTATGTCCAGGGTGGAAATCCAGTTCTTCTGTTTAAGGAACTTAAATAGGAACACACCCTTTTATTTATCTAATAATACTGCAGCTTAAGCCATTGAAATACACAATTTTACTTACTTTTTTTCTTAGTTCTGAGAAGCTTAACCTTTTAAAGCATACTTTTCTAAACACCCTTTGATACATTTGAGAAGTGCTATGATCAGTTGGTTTGGAACAGATTGCCCTTGCTTGCTTTTTTGGCAAAAGCCTGGCACTCTTCCACCTTTCATAGAAAATGAGCTGTCCTTTCTACAGAATTGTAGTGCGTGTGGAGGTCGAAAGTATTTTTCATAAGAAAAGGGGTATTCGAGGCAACACTTTCCTAAGCTTAATAAAAAGCAGTCATGGCTGAGAAACTGCCCTGATGTCAAGTAAGTTTTATCTTGCATAAGCGGCAGTGAGGAAATTCCAGAATTAATAAGTCTGCTGGTGCAGCTGTGCCCTGAGTTGGAAAGTTCATGGTGTTCTTTTCATACTCACGACTGGACATTTTGCTCCACATCAGCCTTTGTGAGAATACTTGGCACCCTCCATTTCCAAGCTCCTAAAGCGTTTATATAAATGGGTCTATTTAGAAAAAGTAAAATTTTAAGTGCATGCGATAAATGGCCATTTTGACTAAAAAAGTCTTTTCCATATTTGCAGTTGATTCTGTAATAACCAATAATAAGTTGTTTTTAATTACCAAGTCCTTTCAACTACTGGTTAAGGAGTGGAAAATACTAGCTTTGAGAAGTGGTTGAAGGGAGTGGACAGTCCCAAGCCAAGAATAATCTTTTTAAACATAGTTCTAGTTATTAGTGGAGCTGTAGCTGTTATCTAGAGAACAGTTGGCTAGCTGATCATCAAGAAATTGGCAAAATAAAACAGGAGATACAGTTTCATGACTTAGAAGTCTGTTGAACAGTTGAATGGAAATTGAGAGTTTCCTGTGAAGTTTTGAAAAGAGAAAATATGGAAAGGAATGTTTGTGGTGTTATCACACTAGATGATTTCGTTCAGCCTTACGGTTATGAGTGGCATGCCTGTCTCACCTCCTTGTCTCCTCTGCTTGGCCCCTTTGACTTTACAGAGGAAGGCGACGCAGATCGGAAGGGCTCGGCGCTGTGCAGAGATGAGCAGGTTTGATCCGAGTACACTTTCGTGTTTCTCTGATTTCATACCTAAACATGCATATTGCTTGCTTATTTAGTTCACTTTTAACACAGTCTGAGAGTTCAGCATTGTATGATTAAGAGTGACGACGTTGGAGGGTGACTCTAAAATACCTCAGTTTATAGCTGCATTGGTCCAATTAAGGTCATGGAGGTTTTTTTTATTATTTTGTCTAGACGTAATAAAATAGCTTAAGGCTGGGTTTTATTCCGAAAGAGAAGTAATTGTCATGAGTTCTTAGAGCATATATTTTTGAACCAGGCTTACCCAATTCTTCCCTTTTGAACTAGAATTAAGCTAATCACCTTCGTTCTCTGAGGCTCAGTTTTATATGAGACGGAGCTTCTTTACAATACCTTCCTCACAGGATAATTATGCAAATAAACTAATATTACACTATATATATTAAATAGCCGTTCTAAAGCAGTGAGTGTAGTGCTTCGCATTCAATTGTCCATCAACAAATATTTTCATTCCTTTACCTTGTCTTTTAATTGTTTTTCTTCTTTATTCCATTTTTCATGTATACACATGTGGGTGGAAAAAAATGTCAGTCTTTCTGCTGTTCTAAATAGACGATCATATTTCTTCAGACTTTGAAAAATTTAGCTGCTCTTCATGTCAGCGGAAACCCCATTTAGTATTCCTTTTGAATTCTTAACTGTATAGCAACTGGAGTGTGAAATTTTGGCATTTCTAAAGGTGTCAGACAGATGAGCTAGAATTAACAGACACTTCTAAGAAAGGAAGAAATACAATAGTGAACAGAGGATTATTTCATCATTTTCTACCCAATCTTCAAAAAAAAGTTCTTAGGATTCTCCCTTTTTAAGTACTGCTTTATGGTACTGGGCAGAGCTGTTCTATAGCTCACATATTGAATTGATAGCCCCCTTGTGGTGATTGACAGAATGGTGACATTGGGCATAGATTTTGTCTATTTAGAGGTAATTCAAACCATGCAATAAAATTCCAACTTAATGAAAAATTGTAAATCATTTCAAACTGCTAATAAAAAACTAAACCATTTCAGCAAAATGCATAATAGAATATGACTAATTTTTACTTTTAAAATTAAAATGAACAAAAACTGGCATGATGGGAACCTCATATCTAGAGTTTATTGAAGAATGCCAACATTATTATTTTAAAACAGGTAAACACCAGAACATAAATAAAGCTAATGTATCTTAAAGATATACAGAGGGTGCCAAAAAATGCATACATGTTTAAGAAAGGAAAAAACTGTTTTAAAATTGTAATACAATGAATGACGCTAGCATTCATATGATTAACGCCATCTTTTGAGTGAATGTCATACTATTATACATTGCTACCATAATTCAATTCAACTGTGAAAAGTAATACATAGATAACATCTCTTAAAATGTGTACAGTTTTTTGGCACCCCCAGTATTTTAAATTATACAAATTACCTACCATGATAATGTGTATAAATACAATATGTTGATATTGTTACTTTATAGGGATTGCATTTTTCATAAGAAAAAAATTAATTTCTCTCCTTACAAGTTCAGAGGATGATTGAAACAACCACCAATCGCAACACTACATACAGCATTGCTACTTAGCATTTTCCTTACGCTATTCTATACGCTCCTGTTCCTAGCTCCTGCATTTAATCTGATAGATAGTTTTCTGTGGATGGAACATTTCTTCTCCATTTAAACAGAACTCTTCACTGAATTGAAATAGAGAGAACTGATGTTTATTTCTGACCAGTTCTATATTATATACTCCCTCAGTCATATTTTAAGGTATATCTGTAACTGGATATTAGTTTGAGTCTTTTATACCAATATAGTCACGTATTTCATGAGAGATGTGTGCTATATTACTTCCAGATATGTTTGTGCTCTTCTGTGTCTTGTTTTTGTTTGTTTTATAGCGATCCTAGTACTTAAGGATTGGAGCAGAATTTAAAGATTCTGTAAAGACAGCTGCCAATTCAAATTACTTTCCCTTCCTCGCTCATGTACTTATATTTATTTATATGTATATTAGTGTGTATTTTATTTGTCACTAGTGTTCTAAAAATGTACACATGAAATTGAACCTGATCTACACACAGCTTTGGGACGTGTAGGGCTTGAGTTCTGAGGACACCTTGGTCTCTGAAATGGTAGCAGATGACGTGCCTTGTGTCATTGCCTCAGACTCCTTGACTTAATACTGAGCTAATGTAACAACCCAGCTTTACTCTGGAGAATGTCTGGAATACCCACCTAATGATACAAACAATGCCGAGAAAGACAAAGCCCTTTAGAAGCTGTAATAATGACTAATGAAAAGACTTCATCCAGACATGCTACTTTATCATGGTCACGGAAAGGAAGAACCCAGCCCTTTTCTCCATCAATAATGTTTGTACATGATCTTCAATAGCTTTCATCCCTTCAATAAAACTCGGAGTGAGTCTAAATACCTTGACTATGTTTTGATTCCAGAGTCCATTTGAAAAACTTATTCAGGAATAATGCGTCTGAAAGGAAACAAAGATGAGACCTTTTGTTGTCAGTTTTTCTTCCTGGCGTCCTCGGTGAGAAAAGGCTGGGTCGTTGAGACCAGATGAAAACAAAATTATGAATAAAGACAAGTGAGTTAAAAGTTTTTAAAACAATATTTTGTGTTGTTTATTAGTATTTGAGTTGAGATTGAAATTAAATGCCAAAAAAGGAAAATCGCTAGATTGCCGTTAAGATACTGCTAGTAAAGGTGAGTGTGAATGGCTTTGGCGGTGAGTAGAATAGTAGTAATAAAACAGCGACAGTGGTGGTCAGCGGTTCTGTGGCACCCACGGCGTTCTTTTCACAGGTCGTCCGATTCCGGCACCGTGCTGTCCTCTGCAGGCTCAGTCGTTATCACGATAGGGATGTTCTCAGATATCCATCCCTTTGGAGTCCTGTTAAAGGACCGTCTGCCAGACAGAGGGTTGGTGAAGGCCATGAACCTGGAATCTGTGAGAAGGAGTAGCTCAAAATCTGGAACCTTGAATTTAACCATTTTTGATGCTTTTTCAAAACCTCCAAATGGGGTGGCAACTCTGTAAGGAAAGAAAAAAGAATAAATAATTTTCAAATTTATTTGCTGGAACACAGAAAGCAACTTAATTCATGATGTCACAGGCATGTTTTTACGCTGTATTCTTAGTAAGATTTCCAGTTTTTGACATCTGAGACAAGCATTTCCATTTAAGGGCTGTGCCTTTATGAGAAAGCAGAGAATTGATAATGAAGTGGTGTCAAGTCCCTTTGTGTGTGCGCTTCGTTGCTTCGTTTGGGATTAAGCCAACCTAGCGTCTGTACCCTGAGATCACCCCAAATGTCTGCCTTTGTGCCTTTGTAGCCACATGTCTTTCCCCTGCTTCAGGCATTTCCTCCCCGCCTTCATTCCACCTTAAATTCCAGCACCCCGCCCATCTGCCCCTTCCTCGGCCAAATTCCTGTAGTGTTGATTGTCACATGTCAGTCATTCAGAGTTTCTGAGAGGGTGCTTAGATTACCATTAATCTCAGATGTTAATTTAGAACATCGAGTACCACCCAGGTGCTTTATGATTGTTAAACTTCAGAGTAGAGTAATGGGTGAAAGCCGTTGTGGGCTGGGCACCGTGCTTCTCAAACTGAATCGGTACAGGATACACCTCGGGCCCTTGCTGAAGGGCAAATGCTAATTTAGTCAGTCTAGTGTGTGTCCTGAGATTCTGGCTTCCTACCCAGTTCCGGGGTGATGCCGGAGCTGGTCTGTGGACTGCACTTGGAGTACAAGGCTTTACTGATTGTCTTGTTAAATTCTCAACAACAACCTTGTGAGTTGCTTTTATTAATATCCCTATTTAATGGATGAAACTGAGGCACAAATATGTGAAATGACTTGCCCACAGTGACCCACCTGTTAAGTTGTAGAACCAGGATTGAAACCCAGGCTGTAGGCTCACTGCTTTTCTAGTCACTACCCTATTCCACACCCCACAAGATAATTTTTAAGGGATACTGGGCCTTCTGAGATCACTTTCTAAGTAGAACGGTGTGTTTAGGAATGTCAGCTCATGCGGGCTGTGTCTGAACGTCAAGCCACGGTGCTGGCGCATTCATGATGCAACTAGCTGATTCAGTGTCCCACGTTTTGTCATTTGATTTAATGAATTAAAATGTCTTTATGACTTGAATTGGATTCAGTCCATAATTGAAACTGCTTATTCTTGGATGTCTAAGATGTCCAAAACAATATTTTATCATTTTAGAAACTCAACCATTGTATATAGTTTATTCATTTGTTGACTCATTCATTTATTCATGTGACAAATATTATATCTAGATGCTTTGTTATATGCTAGGAATTCAAAGATAGAAAGGCTGTAGTGGATCTTAACTTCAGTGAGCTCACGGAGAAGTAAAGAGTGAAACATGAGGAAAAGACCAGCACATTGTGGAATAAGACAGTTCCTGTAAGGGAAGAAGAATTGTGTGGATACGGAGGAGCTTGGGGTAACAAGCACCGGTCTGCCTGGTAGGTCAGGAAACGCTGCTGAGGCTGAGAGCCTGGGCTCCGCACCAGCTATGTCGTTTGTAGGGACCCGTGCAAAGGGAGAACTCAGGGGCCTTGTTAAAAATTGTTAAGAATTTCAAAACCGAAACAGAGCATTGAGCCAACTATGGTCCTTCCAGATGTGGGGCCGGGCAATTGCAGAGGCCACTCGTCCTCTCCGGGAGTTAAAGAATATATGCTCATCCACTGGGTACAAGAGGCTAGACTTGAACATGTCTAGATTTAGCCTGAATTGGGTCAATAAATCTTGTGTTTATGAACTCCAGAAACGGATTTTACTCATTTTCTTTCTGAATTAAATCAAAGAGGAAATGTTCCTCTGCCACTGAAATCCACCATTTGGGCTTGGCACTTAGGACACTCCTTGTTCCCTTTTCATCCAGTTCTGTGTTGTTTTTCTTCCTCCCAGTTTGCGGGTCATTTTCTTCTCTTGTAAATGAAAACATTCCCTTCCGGCCCATCACCCATCTCCTACCTCCTACCACTGATCCAGGGAAAGGTTGCTGTTTGAAAAACAGAGTTTTCTTTTCTTTGGCACCATTGAGCCTGTATCCTGTTTGTTTGAATTTTTATTGCCCTCTGCACACAAAGTAAAGAAAGTCCATTAAGAGATGTTAAGCATTCAAAGTGAGATATTTAAGACCTCTGAAACTAGGTTCAAGTCTTAGTCAAAGTTAGTGAAGCATGAATTTCCACTAGAACATTTGGAATATTCTCCTGAAAGATAACCGTGTATCCCTATAACTCCCATAACACAAATTCTTCAAACATACACCTGACTTAAAATGATTTTTACACTTTATCAACTCTGTAGTGAATAATAAGGCTGTTCCACTCAGATGCATAGTTAATAGATGCTTTCCTGTTTGATTTTTGATCAGTCATGGCATTGCATTTGTATAAATAGTGCTGGACATATGATCCACCCATAATAATTACTGATTGTTTTATAAGGCAAAGAATAATGTAAAATGATTGTATACAACTTAAAGTACTAAGTACCTAATGTATGTAACATATTTAAAGGTACTTTAATCTTATAATCCTAGAATTTATTTTACAGATGAGGAAATTCATACAAGGAGAGGTTAAGTGGCATAGTCACATAGCTTTCTGAAGCAGAACTAGTTTAATACCCCTCACATGTTGCATGGGTTTACTATAATATTATTTGAATATAGTACAATATTTACATATGCTCAAAATGAGAACAGGAATACAAAGTTGTATTAACTGTGTGGGCCATTTTGAAATCATGATTAAACTTGGGAGCCAGTTCTCATCCAGTCATTATCCCTGATGGATGCAACTAGGCTGCAGCTCACCTTAAACGACGCTTCGGTAACAGCATCTAGTAATTATGTGCAATAATGTGGGGCCACCAAATAATAGTATTTTACTCATTGCAAAGGACTTGGGGAATATTTGGAAGCTCTCTCCCCCCCCCTTTCTCTGTTGCTCTCATTTGTTTTTGCAAAAATGAAAAGAATAGATAGATGTATTGAAGTCTTAATATAATAATGTTGAATTATTTAAGAAAGAGAAGGAGAAATGATACTACGTCTTATTTTAGAAATGTGTATATATAATAGTTGTGTGAGGAACTAAATTTCTGGTCAAATTATTTCCTCATAACCTTGAGTAGTTTGATAAAAATAAAATCCTGTTAAATAACCTACAGCCGGAAAGATATTAACCCAATTGTACCTGGAAATTATTTTAACCTCTTTTTTTTTAAATTAGTGGAACGTGTACTGGACTGATTCAAAGAATGATTTTTATCACATTTAATTTATGAAGGGCCAGGTACCTATTGAGATTATTTTGCCTATGTGATTATTTTTGAAATAAATTTATTGAAGTGTAAGATGCATTTTAAAAAGTGTACAAATCATAAGGTAAAACTTGATGAACATTATCTATCTTCTAATTACGTGTTGCTGGTATATAAAAATATCATTAATTTTTAGGCTGACCTTGCACTTGGTGACCTTCCTAAATTTACTTACTAATTCTAATTACTAACCTGTCGCTCCCTGTGGACATAACCATGTCATTTGTGAATAAGGACAGTTTTATTTTTCTTTTCCTATCCTGACACCTTTTGTTTATTGTTTTTGTTTCATTATCTATCAGGGGTCAACAAATAATATCTTTGTCTGAAAATGTGCATTAAGTTTGTTTTTATTTTACCTTTTACCTTGAAAGAACATTTTCACTGGATATAGAATTATAGGCTGGTGGTTATTTATTTTGTAATTTTAAAGGTGTTATTCCCTTGTCTTCTATAATTCCAGTTGGGAAATCACTTCTCTTATTTTTACTCTTTTAGGATAATGTGTGTTTTATTCCTGCGTGATAAGATGCTCTTACTGCTTTGGTTTTCAGCAGATTCACAGCCATGTGCCTTTGTGTGGCTGACCTTGACCCCTCCGGGGTCAGGTAGTACATCCGGAACCTGTCATTTGATGCCTTTTGTCAGTTTGGGAACATTCTTGGCCATTGACTCTTCCTATATTGCTTCTGCCTTATTCTCTCTCTTATTCCCTGCTAAGACCAATCACACACATCTCTTGGCATTTGGATTATTGTTCCAAGTGTGTCTTCAGCTCTTTTCCTGCATTTTGAATCCTTTTTTTCCTCCATGCTCCAGTTTGAACATTGAAGAGAATCCTCTCTTCAGCTGTGTTTAATCTGCCATGCAATCTATTTAATTTTTAAAAACACTTCTATTAATAACTATAGCATAAGGACAGAAAACCTCATAACAGTGTACAATAGCTGTTCTAGCATGAGCAACCTTGTAACCAGTGTGCATGCTAAGTTACATCGGAAGCACTAAACGTGGCCCTGCCCAGTCACCATGCTCTGCTCCCCTGCATAGTCAGTCTCCAATATTTTGACTTTCACATTAATATAAACTTATAAAGTATATATATATATATATATATATATATATATATATATACACACACACACACATATACACACATATATATACATATATATACACATATATATACACACACATATATACATATATATATGTGTGTGTGTGTATACATATATATATATATTTCCTTTATATGTTAAGAACCCAAGTGCACACCTTTTCAAGACTGTGGTTCGGTTTTGCCTGGCTGGCACCAAATGCTGGGCTGACACCTCTAAATTTCCCTTAAGTTCAGGATCTTGGCCCATCAGTCCCTACTGCCTTGATAGTTTTTCAGTCATTTTTTAAAATCATTTTTATGATAACTCACTTTTCTAGTTGTTTTTGTGAAGTTTTTCTGATATAAACTAGCCTGTCATAGCTGGAAATAGATTTTCTGTTTCCTACCGTTGTGACCCTATATGGTCTTCATTTAGCAAGCGTGTAGCCGGAGCTATGACTACACTGCATTGCCGTGCAGGAGGCTTCTGGAATCACCCATATGGCAGACAAGGTCTCAGACTTTGTGCAGCCAGGTGCGTGTACTAAGGACAAAGGATCTGAAAGTCACCTGTCTGGGATTGTCAAGATATCAAACCATGTTTGTTTCGCCTGTTAATGTTGTTTACCAATAATAAAGAATCTAAGAATAGACTGTAATGTTGATTAACATTAAGCCCTTAAATTTTTATTTCTATACTGATATATATATATATATATATATATATATATATAT
>NW_017731351.1:8268284-8297188 GCF_001890085.2 Hipposideros armiger
CACACACACACACACACACACACACACACACACACGATGTGTATATATTGCATTTCAGAAACCTTGCTTTCACACAGGAACCGCATTCCCTAATTGCATGGTACCGTGCTCACTGATAGAGCCGTCACTTGGCCCCTGACAATCAGTAGGCGTCTCGTCATAACCAAGCAGATACACCGGGCTGTTTGTAGACCTGGAAACAAGCTGCCCAGCAGCGGGGGGCAGAGCAGCCCCAGGGCACAGCGGGAGCCGTAGGGCCTCTCTGCTCTCCAGGACCAGCCTCAAGGGGTCCATTATCTTCCATTGCCCCTGCTGTTCTACTTTCTAGAAATTTCAACACTCTCACTTTAGAAAATAATTATATCATTGATCAGCCTCCAGCCTGTTTTCTCTGCCACTTTTCAGTCCCTCCTTGAATCCCATGGCACATGTTGTTTGTGCAAAAGACGCGTTAGGAGATAGATGCAGCACCAGCAGGTGCGGTGCTTACTAATAGGAGTATTAATTACTAAGGCAGCACACGGAGCCATTTTACTCTAAAATGAAAGTCAATTCATTAAAGAATGGATTATGAGAAGATTAAAAATATATCTAAACTATCCATGGAAATTATTAAAAATGGATAACAGGGAAAAATAAATGTCCATTGAGTAAACTAAAAAGCAGATATTTGGCATTATTTTTGGTAGCGTAAGTTTTGGTTTATACATAGGCTGGAGCCTTGGGCCCTAAATCCCTAAATTACCTTTCTTCTGGCTTAAAAACAAGTATAATTGGAACCTGAAATTACACTGTAATTCTCATAGTGCTATATGTGAATTAATTCTGAAATTCTTGAATGGCATTGTCATTTGAGGCAACATGCAAACTAATGTCAACCTTTGAATGAGAGATTATCATTAAAATAACATTTTTTAAATGTGGGAGGTAATCTTGATGTTATAATAGTGGTGATTTCTGAATCATTGCCTTCATTTTTATACTAAAAAAGGCCGAGTTTGGCATATTAGTGATATTGCAAAAAGGGAGTGTTTGCCTAGGCTGAGGGGTTATCCTGTATTGATGTTTTGAGTCTATTCTTAAAAGCACAGCAGTCTTTCTGTCAGAGGACTCGGTTCTCTACACCATGACAAAGGCCGTGGTTCTCCGTGCCATCAGTGTCCCCCAGGATAACCGAGTTACCTGTTAAAGCTCCTGTAATCGGGCAGTTCCGCCTTTCCTTCAGGCTTGAAAAGTTTCGGGTACAAAGCCTCTAAAAGCTGGGGGTCGCTGCCGATGGCCTGTTCCCAGGGTGACTGGTAGTACTTAGGGACAGCTGTGGTGTTGAACCTTTCGGGAGGAATTTCCTTCAGGGGCCCAGAATATCCTGGAAAAATATAGCCAGAATGAGTAAACATAGAGTGCGTGAGAGTTAGGAAACTCCACCTAACAGTTAACCATGTTTAATTTTCATGCAGGATAAATTGATGAAGAATTCATTCTTTTTATGATCGCTCACAAGAGTAGTCTGAGTGCATTAGACATTTTTAAGCCCTTTTCAAAAGAAACCACTTTTTCTTACTGTGTAATTGCACCAAATCATACAGTTATTTCTTCCTCAACGATCTTAGTATATATTTGTTCAATGAAACTATTCAAATTTAAAAAATTGTGCCCCTTACATTAATTTATACTAGGCTTTAGATATCGCAATTAATTAGTGCATTAATTTGAAAATTTATATTGAGTGTTGTGCTGAGGTCTGGGCTTGTGGGAAACAGCAGTGAAGACAAACTCTCCCTTGCCTGATTTGATAGAGATAACTCCGGCCTTGTCTGTCCTAAGTGCTGAGTGGTCTGGAAACCACTGAAGCTTCAAAATGGGGGAGGATTTGTTTCCACTGCTTCGTACTCCCAGATGTGCGCATCCCATGTTTACTTTGTTCCTGAAGATTTCTTACCTAACTGCTTCCGGTCTCAACTCCTCAACTTATTCTCAAAAGAGCTAGAAATTTTCTCTCAGTGCCATTTGGAAACCACACACATTCCTGGCATGAACTTGTCACAATGCACCAAGGGCCCCTTCAGTCTTGGAGGCTTAGTGCTCTGCGTGACCACACCACCTGATTCTGCCCGTCCTGCAATTCTCTCCTCCACCGGGTCACACCCTTCACCACTGGGTCTCTCCGATGTTTAGGTTCCTATGCTCATTCTCGTCTCTAAAATATCTTCTGTTTTCTTTGTCAAACCATGTCTATCCTTTCTTTACACTAGAATGTTTAACTCCTTCAAAAAGTGTTGTTAATCCACTTCTAGGCAGTTCTTTGTTTGCAGTAATTTGTCTTCTGACTGTCTCCAGTATCTCATAGGAGTGTCTTTCATTATAATAGGCCTGTGTTCTCTGCTTGCCTTCCAAATGCTGCTGGCACTCAAAGCTTTCCTTATACATTCTGCCTGGAAAATTCCATTTCTATTCATGGCTTTCATTGTGACATACATATAGATGGTTCCGAGTTTCGTTTTTTGATCTCCAGGCCCTTCTATCCCACCACCTGCCATATTGGTCCCAATGAATGCCCCCGGCACACTTTTTAGCCCATCCACACCTAGGTGCAGCCGCTTTCTAATGCTTCACTCGTCTTTTCCCGCATTGGTCATGTTAGCAGATGTTGTCACTCCACCCTCAGGTGTTAAGACAGAAGCACAATCCTAAGCTGTCCTCATCCCCACAGGTATTACCAACTATACTTTTTGCACGTTTCTAAACTAGTGCCTCTCAGACTTTGTTTCTGAATCACCTTGTGTACCTATTTAAATTGTTGATAATGGGCTTTTCCCTCCAGAAATCTTGCTTCAGTAAGTCTCAGGTATGGCTTACAAATCTTATGCAAGTGATTTGCAAAGAAAAGATCGGGATTCTTTGCTCTAGGAAATTCCCTCTGTTCTCCTTATTTTCATGACAACTGCTGTGGTGGTTCGGGCCTCTCCTGTCTCTTACCTGAGTTTTCACAACAGCCTCCATGCTAATCCTTTAACTCTCAACCCCTCTCCCAGTCACCCTCCACACTGCTGCCCGAGTGACATTCCAGTTAGGCAACTTGATCATGTCACTCGCTTCCCTTACTCATAGTACTATAATGGCTCCCAGGACAAAACTCTAAACTACTCAGCGTGACACACATGCCCCTACCACTCTGCCCAGCCTCACCCCTCGCATTCTTCCCCCACATTTCATTCTTCGAGCCACTTGGCGCTGGTTGTGTCCACTCTGCCTCCCTCCTTGCTCCGTTTGTTGCCTGCAGTCCTTGTCACCTGTCAGTACCTACTCTGAGCCTTAGCGTGAGGACACCTCTTTGTGTAACCACTCCTGTCTCCTCCAGGAAAGCGGAGGTCCTTTCCCTGTGTCTTTCCTTTGCATAACCTACGTAACTCCATTTTCATCACTACCACGTCTTATTTCCTGTTCTTTCCTAGAGTTGATCAGAGGTCAGCCATATAGAAACTGGAAATTTTTAAATTTTATATTTTTAAAAATGTCTTGAAATCCCACTGCCCTAAAATGTTTTTTTGATTTTTGTTTATTTTTTCCCTGTTTGCCTTCACCCATAAACATAATGATCACATACCTGTAAATTTGGTGCCAAACCTGGATTTAATTATTGATCTGTCAACATTGACTTACAGCCACTTGAAACCTCAGTTTCTTAACTTGCAAAATGAGGATTGTAATAAATATGTCGTGGACTTACTGTAAAATTAATTAAGGAAGACAAAACATATAGCACTTCATAAATCGTACAGCCCTATACAAATAAAATTTCAATATAATTACAAATGACTTAATTTTTAAAATAACAGGCGATTTCCAGCAAATACAATGGACCGTCCGAAAGAATATAAGACCGCTGTGAATGTTTGGCATGACTCCTTAGGTCTAAATCCTTATACTGATCTTGAACTTACCCACAAAATAGATATATAATGAGACAAGATGTATCATTTAGATGCCATTTACTGAAGGATCCAAATGACATGAGTCATATATTTTAGTGTACAGCAATTTTAATATTCTCTTTTTTGGGCGATGGGTTACCTGGTGCGATGTTTTCTGGATTTGGGGGAGTCCGTGGATCCGGGGTGTTGGGAGGAGTCAATGGGGCTTGCTGAGAACCACCTTCCAAGTGGCTTCCATCCATTTTCCCATTCTGCATGGCAAGGTTGTGCTGTGTTTGATCAAAAGTACACTCTGCTGAAAACTCAAAACTATTAGACACACGAATAGGAGCTATCATAAGTGCAAGCCTGCATTTGCATATTTAGAATTTACATACAATGCCACTTCATCGTTTCATGGGCCTCAGTAATTTATGTGATCAGTGGTTGTGCTATTGAACTTTTTCCAAGTTCCTGAAATGGGTCCATGATGCGAATTTCACTGAAACTTACAAATCATTCTACCTACATGAACTTAAACAAATTGCAGCACTGGCCATCGATATGTATAGACTTTTTCCTGGGAATTAATGGTGAGCAGGAAAATCAGTTCTTCCTAACTAGTAGTAAATTATCAGGAGACACCCACTACCTCTATATTAAGTATACAAACAAAGCCTTATCATAGCAGGAGCCTGAAAGTATAGAGTTCTATCATGTGTGACTTCCTTCAGGAAAACCTGGAAGGACACATGAAAATGTGTTTTGCTGTATGTCAGTTAAGTTGACTGATCCTAAATAAAATAAAACTAGAGCCATACCTCCGTATCTTACAGCTTATAAATATATAAATTATAAACACATATATAATGCACTTTACATGCTTTCTGTTGAAATAGCAATAGAAATAAGAGGGTTTTCAAAAAGTCTGTTCTATAATTTGTGCCAAATATGTAGTGAAACTTATTTTTTGAACAAAGTAAATATATATTCAGAATCCCAGTAGTTTGCTCTTACATTTTATAGTATACTTTCCATTTTCTCTGTATTTAAGATTTCTAGAGATTTCAAAAAGTCCATAGTTACTAAATACATACCGAAAGTGGTCTTAACTGTAAAATGTGGGTTATTTTGCTTCACATCCTTTTGTAGTTATTAGAAGAGGATTTTAATTATCATGAATCAGTTTTCTGTTTTATTTTCCATTGAATGCTTATTTTCTTCACCCATTTCCTTTTTTCCTTTTTGTGTAAGAAGTTGATCAGTTCATGAACTAGAGCTTCAATACTGGCTTGTGTAGCAAGCGATATACCTTCAGTTTTTTTTATGAATGCACATTTCATGTTGTTATTGTTTATGTTAGAGCCAGTTTATGTGGCTTAAGTTTGCCAGTTTCTGGGAAGTACAGCAAGCCCAAAGCTGTGCTTATTTTGCTCTATTTTTAAAATGATGCTTCATATTTGAGAAAATGGCATTGACTATGAAGGAGTTGGTTTATAGTTTCATCTAATGATGTCCTACACATTGTTATAAAATAATAAATATATAAATATAAGTTAAATAATTATGTTGACACTATAGCTCCAGTGAAGCCGTAAAAGTAAAACCTCTTTTCAGAAGCTTTAGTCAATAAATTAGATTAATGTGATATAAATCATATCAAGATGATTCAAGAACGAGGTCATAAGTAAATAGTTGTCCTCTTTTAATGTTATTTTGTCTCCCTCACTAGAACAGGCTGTATTTCCTTTGAGCTTGCCTGTTTGGGACTATTTTATTTGCTTAATGACCAATTTTCTAGAGATACTGAAAAATTATCAAGACATATTTTTATACATTGTCTGTATAACCAAAATACTTGATCACAGGCGTATAAGGTCATTGTGAATAATTTGAAGTCCTAGATGAGAGGATATATTGTGTTCATAGGGATATTTTTAACCTTATTGTACCTTCCTCCAAGAACTGTGGTTAAAGCAGCATTTAACCACAGTTAAAAATAAGTGTTAAGTGAGATGTGAATGTCAGTTATGAAAACTGGCATTGTTCATTTATTCAGATGCCTCGACTTGTAGATGACTTTTCAAAGAGTTGCTTTAAGCCACCTTATTTTTTACTCTTTAAAGCTGCTGCTCTGTTGTCGTTATTGAAAGAATATGATTATATAATCAGCCTTGTCAGCTGAGACAGGGGTTATTTTAGACTCCTGCTGTATTAGCTGTTGGTTTTGTCTGATAAGAGGATACTGGGCATGATTATAGGGTAACATAACATCACATTTATCCATGACTTCAAGTAAAAACTCATTTCTTGTAAATCAAATACTGTAGTTGAGTAAAACTGGAGGTCTGTCAATTCATAATTATAACTAGATTCAATTCATGGCTCATTATTGTGGAAAAAAAAGCTATTTAATTTATAATAAGATGTCCTCTCAACATTTTCTATTAACTAGAAACATAACAAAGAAAGCAGAAATTTGGGGAATTAATAAAATTTTAGTGTTTGTGCATATGGATGTTTCTTTAATAAGGTGGCTAGTAATTATGGTAAAAGATCTCAGTGAAATCAGTCTGTTTGCTATAAAGAAGTGAGCTGTCCATTCAAAACAACTTATTAGTAGTAATGGCAGCTGGTAAGTTTTTACATTTAAATTCATAAGTAAACTTGCAGACTTTTCATAGCTACAGGAAGAAATGCTCAGTAAATAAAATACATTTGTTGTAGTCTCCACCATCTCTTCAAATTCAGAACCAATGCGATATTGTTTCTTGATTCTCCATGTCTGGTATTTTAGTTTCAAAGCCATTTCCCCAGAGCTAGTTTTCCTACTGTGAATGTCTTCCTCTACAGCCTCTCTAAATGACAGTTTAAATGAATATAGCATTAAAACAATATGCAAGATATAATTTAATTAAATAACTGGCTTATCTGGTTTATGAGCTTTAAGTTGAGGAAACCTTTGTCCAAAGAGTTCTGTCCACATTGGTGTGGTTAACTTCCCTGCACAACGAGGAATTTGTGCTTTGAAAGGAGATCAAGTGTGTCTAGTTCCCAGGCACGTTTCAGTGGAAAGATGTATTTAGCCAATAAAATGCTTATACTTACTTTGTGGAACGCTGTGTGCTTTGGAAGTGTTTCCATCCCAAACATTTAACTAGTGCTGATAAGACCATGTTAACTTTCAGTACCACCAATGTCCACTCTCTCTCCCTCCTCTTAGCAGGACAGACCTGTTCTTCAGGGCCAAATCTACAAGCTTACAATGTCCCTATTGAACTGAAAAGATACTCAGTCATACATAATATTTCTTTACCCACTTAAACTATTCATTGTCATGAAAAAAGTGTCTAACAGGATCAATGGAAAGAAAACACATAGGACACTTGTTTGGGAATCTAGTAACATAAATTTAGAAATGCTATCCATTATTTGGATACCACATGATTAAGTTATACCTACATTTATTTGTGCTCTCGATTCATACTGGAAATTTTCAAATGTGTATTTGTCAGATCTTCTCTGTCGCATCTTAAATAGCCGGGCACCACGATTGCTGAGATGGGATAGTTCTTCCAACATGATGTCTCTGGGGATGCTGACCTTTTTGCCCAGATCCATGCCATCTACAGCTGAAAAAAAGACATTCATATCCACGGGAACCGCAAGGAAAGCGTGCTAATCGCTTTTCTAAATTCCATCATTTGTTGCCTGGTGCATGCCAGGTGTGGTAACTGAGGTATAGGCTTTTTACTCAGACTGCCTTGGGTTGAATCCTGGCTCCGCCACGTTCTCATCATTAGATATGTTACTTATTTTTTCTAAACAGCAATGTCTTCATCTCTAAAATGGGGCTTATAGTAATAATATCACCACATAGAGTTGATATGAAGATTAAATAAAATGCTTCATATAAAGCATTTCGCAGAGTACTTGGCACACAGAGAGTGAAAAGTAAGCTGTCGTTGCGAGTAACAGAATTTAGTCTTTCTATACTTAGTGAGTTTTTAAACACCACTGCTTATAGTTTCGCCCTCACGTTTTTATGTACCATTTTGAGCTGTTTCTGTCACTAGAATGCTTGCCCTTCCACCCGTGCCACCCCGTTCCCTGTCTCTGTCAAAATGCTATTCATCCCACATCCAGCACGAAGGAGACTAACGTGAATTAGGCAGGTAACATGTCTTGAAGGAACAAGTCCTCCCCAACCCAGCATAAGTGCCATTTCTGTGAATCCTGTCTCTAAAAATCTCTATTCGTAATTACCCATGACTTCTCTGTATTCCCATTGCATTGAATCACAATTACTTGATTCCGTTTTACGTTTTTTATGGTTTGACTTTTCTTTATGTTTTAAGCCTTTGTACCCGCCATTCTTTAAACATTACTGTAGATATTTAGAAAAGAAGCATTATTTTCTATTTCTGGTATTGAAGTACTTTTCTAAAATCCAGAAGAGGTGAAACTCCTGCACTTGCTCCTTTAATCAGGAATATATTTCTGTGTAACCCGCCAAGTTCTTTGCCACTGTGGACTGCTGTTAAATGGACAGGAAGAAAAATTGGGGCACTCGTAAAATAAGTAATTATTCTGATTGATTGGAACATTATTTGATGGTGTGACAACCCTAATAATCAGCCTTTTGGAGGTATAGAGGGATAAAACAACAGAATTACTTATTAATGTTTATTCCCATTTTGCTTTGAAAAAATTAGTTTGTTTAATATTTTGATGTTACATGGACAGGAGCTCTACTAATTATAAAAACTGTAATATCAAGACTTCTGCTTCTAGGAAGATAGAATAGATATACTTTTCCCTATTCCTCAACTATGTACAATTAAAAATCCTGGACATTATGGCTAAAACAAACATACGCAGACCCAAAGAAGACTCAGCAAGCTACGAACCTCAGGACCCAAGTAACAACGTGGTGGTGAATTCTCTGGGTTTTCTTTTAACTTCATTTATCCCAGACATGGAGCTGAAGATGCTAGCAACCCAGAAACACCAACAGGTGCAGACAAACAAAACAAAACAAACAACAACAAAAAACTCCAACAAAAGACTGTGCTTTCTAGCCAAAATACCAGGAAAGAAGTAGTCTCGCGAGACAGAAAACTTTTAGACAATAGACCCTCTACTTCAGCCACATGCCACAGAAAAACAAATTTGGCTCCACGCATATCAACAAAGTCCCAGAGTTTTACCCTTGTGAGGCTGTAATAAGGTGCCCACAAGGCTGGTGTCAGAAAGGCCAACCAGGACTGGGACTTTCATCCCTGTTGGCCAGTCACTGCCTGCAGAGTAAGTGGAGACCATGTGGGGATTCTGAAGTCCCATCCCCTCCCGGCAGCGACTAAGAGGCACCCCTTCTATTTTCAGTGGGGGCCAAGTGGGGACCAGGATTTCTACTTTTACTTGACAGTGACAAGGTGGCACTCTCCTCCCCCTGCTAAGCAGTGCCAGACAAGGATAGATGAGACAACCTTAAATGAAAGAAAGAGTCTCAGAACATAATATGAAGAGTCTCAGAACATAATTTAGGCTCATAAAAAATCATTTGTCATACCAAGGACCAGAAAAATCTCAGACTGAATGAAAAAAGACAGATGCCAACACTGAGATGAACAAGATATTAAAATGATCTAACCAAGATTTTAAAGCAGCCATGATAAAATGCTTCAAAGAGCAATTACAAAGCTTCTGGAAACAAATGAAAAAAAAATGGAAAGCTTTAGCAAGAAAATAAAAAATTGTGACAGGGAGACAACAGATGAAAAGAACCAAGTGGAAACTTCAGAACTGAAAATACAGTAACAAAATGAGTTTAGTGGATGGACGCAATAGCAGAATGGAGGAGACAAAGGAAAGAATCAGTAAGCTGAGAGACAGAACAATGGGAATTACCCAATAAGAACAACATAGAACAAAATAGAGTGGAAAGAAAAATGGACAGAGCCTTCCCTAAGGTGCGGCTATAACAAAAGACAGAACGTTTGTGTCATTGAAGTCCCAGAAGGAGAAGAGAAGGAGGGTGGGGCTGGAAAAGTACTCAAAGAAATAATGGCTGAAAACTCCCCAAATCTGACAAGAGACATAAACCTACAAATTCAAGGAGCTAACAGTAGCCTGCACAAGATGAATCTATAGAACTCTACAATAAGACATATCATAAACTTCTGAAAACTGAAGACAAAGAAAAAACCTTGAACATAGCCAGAGAAAAATGACAAGTTACCTACAGGGAGAAAAAAAAAAATGAGAACCTGAGAGGTGTTCTCATCAGAAAACACGAAGGCGAGAGGAAGTGGTGCAGTGGTGCTGAAGGAGAAGAACTGTCAACCCACAATCTGATACCCAGTGCAAATATATCCTTTAGGAATAAAGGGGAAATTGAAACATCCGATGAAGGAAAACTAGGAGAATTTGTTTCCTGGAAACCCACCCTAAAAGAATGGTTCAGGATGCTGTAATGGAATACCAAACGCTGGTGGTGTCTTATAAACAGCAGAACTCTTTCTTGCAATTCTGGAGACAAGAAGTCTGAGATCTGGGTGCCAGCGTGGTTGGGTTCTGATGAAAGCCCTCTTCCAGGTTGCAGACTGCTGACTGCTCATTGTGTTTTCACAATGGAAAGGACAAAGGAGCTCTCTAAATTCTCTTTGATAAAGGTATCAGTCTCATTCATGAGGGCCCCACCTCATGACCTCATCACCTCCCAAAGGCCTCACCTCCGGATACATCGCATAGAGCATTAAAATTTTAACATATGAATTTTGGGAGAACACAAATATTGAGACCAAAAGAAGTAACTAAAGGAAGTTCTTTAAACAGAAACAGTAAAAGAAGCAACCTGGAACTTCAGGAACAAAGAAAGAATACAGTGAGAAAAAATGTGGGTCCATACAATAAGTTTTCCTTCTTTTCTTGAGTTTCCTAAATTATGTTGGATGGTAGAAGCAAAAATTATAACACTGTCTGATACAATTACATTTATAGTTTATAATTACATTTATACATTTACAATTATAAATGTATATAAAAGAAATATTTAAGACAGTTCTGTTACAAACAGGGGAAGATAAAGGAACATGAAGGTTGGTAAGGCTTCTACACCTCAGTCGAACTGATAAAATGACATCACTGGACTTTGATAAGTTACACATACATATGTAATACTTAAAGTAACTACTAAAAGCTATGCAAATACATTTGAAAACACTATAGGTAAATAAAAATGAAATTCTAAAAAACGTTCAAATAATCCCATAGGAAGTAGGAAAAAACAAAACAGGAAAAACAGACAACAAACAAAAAACAAAAAAATAAACCGATAGACTTAAGCTCTAATACATCAATAATTACATTAAATATAAATGCTCTAAGTATAATTAAAGGACAGAAACTAGCAGGTTTCTGTCCAAAAAACATGACCCAACTGTATGCTGTCTACAAGACTCACTTCAAATGTAACAATATAAGCAGGTTGAAAGTAACAGGATGGAAAAAGATATATCAAGCAAATAGTAATCAGTGGAAAGCACCGTGGTATCTGATATTAATATCAGATAAAGTAGACTTCAGATAAAAGAAAACTACCAGAGACACAGAAGGCCATTATATAATGATTAAGGTGTCAATCTGTGAAGCAGACCTAGAAATTCTAAATGTCTGTACCTAAAAACAGAGATAAAAATGGAGCAAATACTGGTAGAATTAACAGGGAAAATAGGCAAATCCACAGTTACAGTTGAAGACTTTAACATTCGTCTCTCAACAGTGATAGAACAACAGACAGAAAATCAGCAAGGATATAAAAGAGCAATACCATCAACCAATAGGCTCTCATTTATAGAGTGTTTATAGAATAATCTGTGCAACAACAGAATGCATGGTCTTCTCAAGTGTCCATGGAACACACTCCAAGATAGGCCGTATCCTGGGCCATAAAATAAACCTCAACAAATTTTAAGAAGATTGAAATTATGCAGAGTATGGTCTCTGGTCACAGTGGAATCACACTAGAAATCACTAACAGAAAGATAACAGGAAAATCTCCAAACCTTTGGAAATTAAACAACACACTTTTAAATAATCCACAGATCAAAGAAGTCTTAAGGGAAATAAAAAGTGCATTGAGCTGAATGTAAATGAAAATAGACCATATCAGAATTGACGGCATACCTTAATGCAGTGTCAGAGGAACATTTCTAGCACTAAATGCAAAATTAAAAAAAAGGAAGAGTCTGAAATCACCGATCTAAGCTTCTACCTCAAAAATCTAGAAAAAGAAGAGCCAATTAAACCCAAAGCAAGCAGAGTAAGGAAATAATAAAGATAAAAGCAGGAATTAAAAACAGGAAAGCAATAGAGATAATCAATTAAATATGAAGTTGGTTTTTGAAAAGATCAATAAAATTGAGAAATCTCTAGCGACTCTGACAGAAAAACATATAGAAGGAACCAACTACAAATTACCAATATCAGAACAAAACAGAGGTTATCACTAGACACTGCAGACAGACAGCAAATGGATAACAAATACTAGAAACAACTCTACATATAAATTTGAAAACTTAGAAAAAAAAAGACCAATTCCTTGAAAAGCTCGAAGTACCACCACTTGCCCAGTATGAAGTAGGTCTAACCCTGTAACTATAAAGCAATTGAATCTGTAAGTTTAAAATGTCTCAAAAAATAAATCTTTAGAGCTAGATGGTTTCACTGCAGAATTCTACCAAATATTTAAGGAAGAAGTAACACGGATGCTACATAATCTCTGCCCGAAAATAAAAGAAGAGGGAATACTTCCCAACTCATTACTAAGCTAATTACCAGAACCAAACAAGGACAACACAAGAAAAGGAAGATACAGTCCGATATCCTCCATGCACATAGAAGCAAAAATCCTGAACAAAATATTAGTAAATAGAATTTAACAATATAGAAAAAGAATTCTATACCATGAGCAAGTGGGGTTTATCCAGGGATACAGGCTGGTTCAACATTCAAGTCAGTTGTGTATCCACCATGTTCACAGGCTGAAGTCTGAAAGTCACATGACCACACCTTTGAGATGTAGGGTGGGGCAGAGTGTTGCTAAAGTAGACACCAAAAGCACAGTCCACTAAAGGAAAATCTGATCAATTGGACTTGTCAAAATTAAAAAGCTTTGCTCTGAGAAAGCGTCTGCTAAAAGGATAAAAAGACAGGCTACAAACTGGGAAACAATATTTGCCAAACAAATATTTGACAATGGACTAGACTATGTAAAGAATTCTCAAAACTCACAGTAAAAAACAACAGCAACAAAAAACAGACAATCCAATTAGAGCATGGACAAAAGACATGAAGAGACATTTCACCAAGGAAGATGGCAGATAAGCATATGAAAAGACATTCAACATCATTCGGGAATGCAAATTAAAACCACAATGAGATATCACTGTACACCTATGAGAACGGCTAAAATGAGAACTCGTGACAGCACCGCATGCTGGGTGGGGATGGTGTGGGGACTCTGGATAACTCATCTATTGCTGTTGGGATGTGAAATGCCACAGTCACTCTGGAAAATAATTTAGTAGGTTCTGTTAAAAGCAGAACATAGAACTACCAGCACTACTGGGCATTTCTCCCAGTGAAATGAAAACTTAGGTTCACACCTCTATACAAATGTTCATAGCAGCTTTATGCTTAGTAACAATAAGAGAAAAACAGAAACAACCCAAATGCACTTCAGTAGATAAATGGTTAGAAACACTGTGGCGTGTGCATACCATGATACTCAGCAACAAAACTGAACAAACTATTGAAACATGTTACACCTGGACACATCTGCAGAGAATGACACTGAGTGAAAAAAAAAGAGCTGATCCCAAAAGTTTCTATATACTGTACAATTCCATTTATATAGCATTCTTGAAATGAAAACATAGACAGAGGGAGTCCGGCAGATTAGGGACTGGCAGGAGTGTCTTGACTGTCGGTACCAGTGCCCTGGTTGGGAGGGACTCTCGTTTTGCAAGACGTTATCATTGAGGAAAACGGGAGAAAGGTACCTAGGATAGCTCTGCATTATTTCTTATGATTGCATGTGAAACTACACTTATCTCACAACAGAAAGTTTCGATAAGAGCTGCCACGCAATGAGAAGATAGGGATGATCTTTTCATGCATGTCGCTGAGTGAAAGAAGCCAGCCTGTAAAGGCTACGTTCTCTCAGGAGTCGGTTGGTACATTTTCAGGAACCCTGGGAACCAGCAGTTAAACTCAGTGAACACAGCTTATTAAATTAAATTAAATAAACTTAATAATTAGATCAATCATATTAAAAACAAAAATGCTCAAAAAGTATCACTTTCTAAATTTTTACTACTTTTTGCTATTATCTGTGCTCCTTGTTAAATACTGTTATTTATAACTAACTTGACTGTGTGGTGGAAATACTATATAACGTGTTACTGCACATCCCTTCCCAGCTCTGCACGCAATGCCTCCTGGATGGGAGCTTGGCACTGGCCATGGCGGGAATGTTCATGCCACAGGAATTGGCAAACTTGACAAACTAAGGCATTCTCCCCAAAGAACCAGTAGTTAAATATTTACTAGCATACTACTTAGACACAGGCATATGTGAAGTGAATATATTTTGCACAAACAAGTTACGACATGAGCTAATTCTCCAAGGTTTTCTTCCCCTCACTTCCAATAGTTAAATTTATGATGTAACTGGAGCAGGCATTCCAGACTATTTGCGAGGTGGGGAATCTAATGTATGAACACTCTCATTACTTAGACTTTCAGAGTGAAGAATGCTGTCAGCGGGGCACGTGGAGTCCAAGTTCAGCTGTTCCCTGCCCTTCTTACAAACTCCTGTGTAGGGTCTTAGCCGTGTGTTTCATCTGGATGCCTGATAAATGATATAACTTATTCAGGATACATGCCCTTGACCTGATGGATTAGAAGGTTGTCTTTGTGGCATTAGATCATCTATTGAAAATACTAGTGTTAGGCGTGCTTTCCCACTGATGCCATTTATAGTGCTCCACGGTTTTCCATGTATTCTTTAAAGGTTTTATAAAGCTTCATCTATTTTGCTACTATTTCAAGGAAATCAGTGATTATTTTTGAATAAATGTGTAGTTATAAAAAGATATCAATAACAACTTTAGGACCTTGACCATAATCAAATTAGCTTCCACAGAAATACCCAGAATTTTTAATCTACTACAAATATCAAACTATTGTTACCAATATTTTTTTCTCAGTACTGTCCTCAAATGCATAATACTTTTGTAATTCAATTAAGATGTACTAAAAAGTTCAGATATGTTGATTTTTGAGTATACTTTTCTTCCAGTTTTCATACTGTGGAGCCACGTTGCTGAGTACTAGAAACCAAATGGAAAAATCAAACTTTGTTAGGAAAACTTCAGTGATAGTTGAAAATGTGCCCAGTTTCTTTTCCAACCTTATTTCAATGTCTAGTCTTAGAGCAGACGTGGCTTAAATTCCTCCAAAAGGAAACATTGCTTTCTGGTTTGGGTTTTTTTTTTCTTCACATTTATTTCATAGTTAACATTCTGATGCTAAGTCGACAAAGATTTTTGCATGCACAGGTAGTTCTGTATTTTTAATTTGCAATTTTGATCCTGCTGAAGTTACATATTTAGTTAGATCAGAGAATCCAATTCACAGTGTGTAAAAAGACCCCCTTACAAATAACTGTAGTAAGACAGAGGATCTTTTAAAACTGTTTCGCCGTGATTTACTGGCAGCTGCGATCCTGGTGGAATGGGCAAAGCTCTGGAGGGGAAACCAACTTGCTTTGGGTCGTCCTGTGCATCTACTCAGGAGCCTGACAGGTCAGGGGACCCTCCTACTATCTCAGGAACACTGGCCCAGGTGGCTTGAATCATAGTCCGTAAAATATAACTGGCTGCATAATGCCACGTGTTATGTAAAAGGCAACAGTCCACACTGTGGTTTTGAATGATGCCTGAAAAGGCTACAACTGATAAAAAAGTTTAATGATTTTCTGTACATTAGGAAGTTAAAATTGAAACCTGTCTGGGATGCTTTTGTTTTCCTATGTCATCTCTCTTTGCCTTGAGTTGAGTTTTAAGACTATTTTATAAAGTTTTCAAAAATTTACTGTGATTTAAAGTATTGTCATTTAAGCTGCATAAATCTATAAACTTTTAAGAAATGAGATTACCAATGTCTTGAATTACACAGATGGAATAATCTAGTACTTTTGCAGGATGTACGTCTAGAGCACATGAGAGCAAAAAAGATAAAGACCCCAGGGCTAGGATGGAAGGCGAGAATTAAACGCTGAGCTCCAGCTTGGGTGTGAACTGGAAGTTAGCCTCGTTCTCTGCTGCTGCCTTCTGGAGGGCCTTACGAAATGTTTGGCAACCTATGGCTTGCCCAGGAAACTTGTGAATTCACAATATACTATTAGACCCCAATTTTCAAAATAAAACATGCTTTTTTCTTAGGGTTATGAGACTGCTAATGTGATATTTTAAACCAAAGAAAACTAGCAAACTTGTACACCAAAGCATAAGGTTAGTTATTTTTCTGCCCCCAACTTTTTATGTGTGATCTGTGGTACTTAAGGCCTTCCTGGTGTCCTCATTTTGATATTGATGACTTGATTAATTACAGCCTAAGATATGATTACGCAGGAAAAGTAAAAGGGGTCTTCACATAATCTTTCATCTGGAATTGGAGATTTTGTACTCTGCTTTTCAAAGAGCCCATGCAATTTATGTCAGTATTATCATTGCCTTTGTTATCAGTGTAGAAACTCAGACACATGGATGTTTGATTTCCGCACAGAGCTCAGTGAATTAGAATCACGGAGTTTGAGAATTAGATGTGTGAGCAAATCCAACCTCCTCAGTGTCAGATGAGGAGCCTGGTGTCTGGTCTGGACCCTAGGCCTCCCAGTACCATATCAACAACAGTCCCCCTTTAAACCAGGGCTTCCTGTTTTCACAAAGCTAAACCTTTCCTGAAATCACAAAAACAGTCTGCCCAGTCCTCTCTGCTGGGTAAACCTGTTCACCAGTCACAAGGTGGGGTGGGGGGGACCCCCACAAAAACAAAAAAAGCCCTCGCCAAGCCCAGGTGAGGAAACTGCAGGGTGACCAAAACAGCCAGACGGCGCTGTGGTCTCCCCTGTCGCTGGAGCTCCCGGCACTGTCAGCTGTACCTGAGGTTAGGGACGTCAAACCCCAGCTCTTCTCTGGGTATTGACTGCAGGCCCTTTCCGCACTGTTTCTGGACAGATGCTTCTTGTTCTAGAGTGTCTCTCCTCCCATCCTATTCTCCCTCCTCTCTCTGTCAACATATTCTCCCTTCTTTTCATCCTTCCCTGCCTCTTTCTCCTTCAGCATTCCTGTCTCAAGTGAGTTACTGAGTGAGAGAGGAAGATGATTGACACTGGAGGACACTGCAGATTCGGGTAAGCAGCACAGAATGATTAGAAGCCATCTTTTTTTGCCCCCACAGCTAATTCACGCACAGATAATGGCAAAATATTTTGGTGTTTTCGTCTGTCTTTTAGAATAGTGCTAGTTAGATGGTAGGAAGGTGGCTCTGGTACTGACGAGTGAAGCATGAGATTTTGTGTCATCAGTAGCACGGGACACCTACCACCGTCAGCTCCCTGCATCTGGTCTTGATGCTCACGGAATAACGATAGGGCGGTCGGTCTGAAAGAATGCCACCTTAGTGTGTTAGTGGGTACTGTTTGTTCATAATTTTTGTGAGTGTGCTGTATTTGCTTCTGGTACATAATTGACACCCAGCATCATGGGTCCACAGTGGCTGACAGCTTGGGGCGTAGTTAGTAGGGAGTTATAGCTGGGAGTTATCGACATTTTTACTCATTCTGTCCAGTTCTGTGCATTGTAGTCTATATGGGCAGGATTTTTCAGTGATTCTTTGAGGTTATTTCTTCTTCAGATGGGATGAGTGCTGTGATGTAAAACTCTCCTTTTTGGATCTTTATCTTTTCCTACTGATTGACCTCAGAGGCTCACCAAGCCGTAGTCTCGCGCCCACAGTAAGAACTGGACTGAACTCCCATCCCATGTTTAGAAGACAGCTCGTTTAGCAGTCTCCCTGTCACAGTCATTCTCCTCCGGGCTAAAGGTTTTTGAAAAGTGAAATCAAAGACGAATGAGTTAAATACTACAAGAAGGAAAATTCCTGATGCCCAAGAGGAGGAGGGGGCGGGAGAAGGGCTTTGAAAGCGTTCGTCTCTGTTCACTGTTACTGAGGGATAGCCCAGTCCACATTTGAGAGAGTGAGACTTATAATTCAGCTGGAAAGAATTGCGTGCTTTATCTTCAATCACCCCGATTGTTACTGCTCAAAAAGGCTTCTCTGCAGTGCAGGTCTCATTTCTGCACCCTTAGAAAAAATGATAGTCCCCTAACTCCAGGTCTCGAAACAATTGTCCTGCCAGGTAGTAAAGTTCCCTCTGAGATGTCAGAGGAAATGAGAGAGGGGGATCATTTAAGCTGGTTCATAAAATATTAGCGCTGTTTTATCTGGGAGGAGTGAAGGAACGGCCTGTTACCCCTGTGGTATCGGCATACTGCAGCTGCAGACAGAGACAGAGCGTGTGACCTCACGTACCGGGCCTGGGAATCTGCAGGGACTTAGGAGGGCAGGAGGACTGCAGCAGACTTCATACGGCCAGGACTTACTGGTCGTGAGAGGGGGTGGGGAGGGCTTTTCCCCTCACCCTGAGATATAATTGCATTTTTTTCTTTATATTTCATAAACATAAAAAAAAGAAAACGATATTCTTCTCCTTATAGGTCTCTGTCCAGACTAACAGAGTAGAACCCAACAGATGATTTAAACTGGGAATTCATTAAATGGATCAATTGATTTATGATTATGATGCAGTGAAAAAATGATCACACCTTAAGTTTTAAGGTGTGATCATTTAGTCTCAAACTCAAGGGGTCATCTGATTTTTACCTATTGATCAGAGAAACTATAAAAACAATTTCAAGTAAACTATGTGAAGCAGGAAATACAAAGAAGCATAAACATTTTAAAGAAGCTTGTGTTTTGGAACTTTGGATTTATTTTGGTTCTGGAATCTGATTCAGAACTATTCTCTCTTTATTCCAAGCTAGTTTGACATCATGACAAAACATGGGAACTAAGCTCAGTGCAGTATGCAGATTTCGTGCTGCAGACAATAAAAACCAAAACCTACCAACAGGACTTTTCAGCTATGACTGCACTGCATGGGAGCATCTGAAACAGTCTTCGATTGGTTCTCTTCCTCTTCCTTTAGGGAAGGTGAAGTGTGAAAACACTGTATCACCCTGTCCCCAGCTGCCTCCACCAGATCTCACACCTCTAAGTCTCAGTATTGTCAGGCGAGAGGTGACATTCCTTGTCAACAGAGGGCAAATATGGAGGCATCCTGAAAACTCCACAGATATATCTGGGATGGCTCAGATCAGCCCTTATGAGGATCTGATAGTCTACTCACTTGCTTTTAAAGTCAATGCTATCCTTGGCTCAGGAACAAAGTTGAATTTCCTTTGTAAGAATCACAATGCAATGTTTAAAGCATTGCTTTCTAGAGTTATTTGCAAAATCTTAAACAGAAGGAGAGAGTGGAATATCATCTTGCATTTAATTTATATTAATTTTTTTAATCATATGCTTTGAGACTACAAGAACTTTATATTTTCCTAAAAATTATAAATAAAAGTAGATTTCTACACAAAATACCCAGATGAATTAATTACTAAATATGAAAACTGATTTCAGCGTTAAAGAAATTCACAATGCGTGTGAATTCCAACTTCACAACTTTTGTAAAAGCACACATACAAAAGATGATACAGCATACTTTGAATGACTTATGTAATATAAAGTAACACAAATCAAGATATACCAGGTGGCATGAACAGTGGAGACAAATATGAGACCTAGCCCAGAAAATAAAGAAAGATAAAGAAGAGAGGGATAGTAGTTTATAAGGTGGAAGGCAGGACCAGCAGAATGTACATCAGCTGTCAGACTGCCTCATTCCGTTAGAGCAGTTGTTCATCTGAAAATAGCTTCTACATGAGAAAGGATGACTACAGAAGGATTAGCTGCCATAGGCGTGTGTACACCCCCTGCAGTTCCCTGCTCCTGAAGACAGAACAGCAAGAACGCGAAAGGAGTGAGCTATAGGATGGTAAATGACAGGAGGGGTGTTAGTGCTGAGCCGTTTTAACGCTCAGAGGGTTTGTATCGATACCATTTCCATGGATTTCCTTCATGATGGCGGACGCTTGCTCTTTTCTCTGCTTCACCATGGTGCTGTGTGATAGCATGGTTTTCTGTTCCCTGTAAGAAATAAACATTGAAGCAATGTGAGGGACTCCTCTGGGGTGTTTTACGGTCATGCTTTTGAAAGCGAGCATCTTTGTTCTTTGTGAAGAATGGATTATTGCTTTCTGCTGGAAGGCCGTAATTGGCATCCCTAGCCTGGTGACGGCCTGTGGCTCACCGACAGGCAGTGTCACAGTGACAGAGCTCTGGGCCCGGTCTTATCTATGCACTTGTGCAGTGATCATCAAGCCATGAGAAGCAGTGACAGAGCTGGCCTCCTTCCCTTCCCCCTTGCTTTCCCAGCTTATTTTAACCTCCTGCTCTTGCCTTACTGGCCCTCGTTTGTACCAGCCTCACAGCACATCAATTCCAGCAAACTGCAAGAATGAAGAGAGGGCAGCAGATGAAACCAGAACTCTTTCGTGGTGGCATTTTAAACTTGGCATCAACAGCTTTCCTTTAAAGCAAAGAATGCCCACTTATGAGTCACAACTCTGAACCTCCTTGGACGACTGAGTAATAAAGCATTTCGGGGAACAGCATACTCACCTTGCTCTTAGACTGTGCTTTCCGCAGGATGAATCCCAGCTTGTGGAGAAAAGGCTGGAGATGGAGTAGGGGTGGCACTTGGGCCCGATGGTTTTTATCCTTGAGCCTGGGCCGGCATGGTCCCCAGCTCTGACTCCAACTGGGGACTGAGCCTTTCTGAAGAGACTGGCATCCAGCTGACATCAACTGACTATATATAGCTCCACATACTTCAGCTACTCATATCTTGCTGGCGAAAGAGAGGAACAGAGCAAGATTAGGTTCTCCATTGTGTTTCTAGTTGGGGAGATGGTTGAATGAACACACAGAAAGTTTTTATCAAGCCCCTCCTGTCTGAAGAGAGAGTAGCCAGAAGGAATTTCAAAAACATTTTAAGACGGAGCTCTTAGGCTACATTTTCATTGAGGTGGCAAGGGACACACTCATGAATTAGAGCAGAAAGGTAGATCATTAGCAATTAAAATGAACGTGTGGATGATAATATCTATGGGATTTCAAGAAGAAAGACAGTGATGTGGGTGGAACAGTAGAGCCGTCCCTGAAGCAGGAGTGAGAGCTTAACGCTGGGCTCAGAAAAATGGGTAATGCTCACACGGTGAAGAGGGGCGGTATTTTCAAATGTGTTAGAGGTTAAACCATGAAGCACTGAGTGACAGCTTAGACTCGTGACTGGATCACACCATTTGAAGCAGCCTATAGAGATCCATGCCTACAAAGCTGACCCGCCTCTGCCAGCTCTGGAGTCCAGGGTTCCTGTCTGGGAGAGTGACAGGAGGAGAGGTTGGGGACGTCAGCCATGTCGGCCTCCTTGCTGGCCCTGAACACAGAAGCGCGCTCCCATTTCGGGGCTTGTGCTCTCACGATTTCCCTCCTCTGGAACGTGTGCTCCCCCTCCCACCTGGCGCTCTGTCTCAGGTCTGCAGAACTCAGCTGTTGTTCCTCATGGAACCCTTCCCCAGTCATCCTGTCTAAAATATCGCGTGGTGCCGATCTCTGTCCCCTTACCCTGCTTCACGTTTCTTTATGTTTCTGTATTTGTTAAGATTCAAGTCAAATGCAAGTGACAGGAAAAAAAACCCAGAAAGTTTTAGAAGATGGACATTAGTTTTTCCCCCACACAAGCTTAGTCCAGAGGCAAATAATCTAGGATAGATGTGACTGACATTACATCAGGGGCTCAGTCACCCTCTAACTTTTTGCTCCGTTATTCCTAAAATGCAGACCCCTTGGGCCTAAATGGCTCCTCCAGCTCTGGTCAACATGCTCATATTTTAATCAACGGGGGAAAAGCAAAGTAATGAGAAAGACACACTGCGTCTCCTTCGGACCCCTTTTGCTTACGTCCCTTTGGCCAGAACTTAGTCGAATAGCCATGTGTAGCTCAGGAGAGGTTGGGAGATGCCGATTTTATGCTGCGTGGCCATGTGCCCAGCTAAAATTCAGAGGTTAACTTACTGACAGTGGAGATGAGTGGTTACTGGGATGCAACTCTCAGTTTTTGCCACAAGAACGTATCAACATCGTTTTGTCTACGTATCGACCCATCCATCCATCTATCCATCTGGTATTGTTTTTTCCTACTAAAATATGGACTCCATAAGGGCTTGGGCTTTGTCTATATCTTCAGCAGCGAGACTTGTGTCTAAGATATGTGGCACTCAGTATTCATTGACTAAATGAGTGGATTGGAGGTTAATTGTGAAATACATGAAAGGTTTGGCATGAGTTTGGAATTCTCTTCCTGTTATGTCACGTACTTGGGGAAAATAAGGTTGTAATAAATGAACTTATGAGAAGATGGTGGCCACTTATGAAAGAATTTGTTTTATATGAGATTGAAATAGGTTACACATTTTGGTGCCTGATTATAGGGTTGATGGTTCAAGGTAGTAGATGGTAGGTTTAAGCTAGCCTATTGCAGTTGCTTCTAAGCACATGTTTGCATCGAAAATACTAATTAGGTACCAACGAGCAACCATTTTGCGAAAGCCAACAGATTTAAATTCCCTCTCAGGATCCTTTGATGGTCATTATGTTCCTGGCTTTAGCATTTACTGTAGGATGCTCTTAGTCAAGCCTCTTAAACTCTTAGTTTGCTCATCTATAAAATGGAGATTACAGTCCGACCGCATAGTGCTCTGGGCATTTTACATGTAATCATTTCTGAAATTTCTGATGCTTGATAAAACTTCAACAAATCTTAACTTTTCCTTTTACTTTACTATTCCTGCAATACGAAAAGATTTAGAATCTTAGAGCAACAACTGCATTCGGCAAAAAAAAGGAAAATATGTTTGGAAAGCCCCAGTTTTCCTATTTGGTCCTCTTCATGTGTTTCCAATTCGGTTATGTTCAGTGCTACAGGTTGAAAAGGTATTTAGGAGTATGCTCCACCCAAATTAATTGTTGTACCTGTTGGGCTGTCAGAAAAGCCATGACATATTTTTTCTGTTTTTCATTTACTTATATAAAGAACAAAGATAAAAAAAAAAAAAGAAAAGGTGCCCCCTGCAGACAGTAATTGTTATGTTAATTTTGGTTTCCAAAATGAAAGGAGGTATTTTAAGTGTTCTAAAAAGTATAAGCTACTTTTTTTATTTTAATTTTTTAATTATACTTAAAATTGTTTTACCTTATTTTTAAAGCTCATTTATGCATATCTCTGATAGCATTCTGGTTTCTGAGTTACTATTTGTTCTGGAAAAATAAGGCGCGAGTCACTGGTATCGTGGTTTTCAGACAGTGGCTGCTACCCTTGTGCTTCATGGCACAAAGGCTAAACTTTAAGAAGAGCTGTCATGGCTCCTATAAAGCATTTTCAGTTGGTCCATTCTGAAAGCCAATGCATTTCAATTTTAGATTGAATCACAGTTAATATATGTCTTTTTTATCTGCACAGAGATCTAGATTAAACTGCCACCAACTTTGTCATATTGTCATATCCCTTTGTCTGCAGTCCCCCCACCCCAAGCCCCAGGACTGCCCCCTGCACACACTAAACACTAGAAAAGGACCTCTCAAGGAGATTCTGATGGTAGAATGTGGTTTCTTGGGAGGCTAGTGAGGAAGACGTTTTGGCCAGAGCTTTTCAACACTCCTGTAACCAAACTATTCCCATTCCTGGGACTACCACAGTTGCATTTGCAACTCCTTCACCACTTGCTAAGAGAGAGAAAAAGTTTAAATAAGGTGACTGTCACTGCCGGTATACCCCTAACAAAACCCCACACCTTGAGGACCCACGAAGGGCAGTCTTCTCCGGCCAGCGGTAAACATGAGACCTTCAGCCAAGAGGTAAACAAGTCTGCACTGGGCTTCCTGACCGAGCCCTTGTTGTAATTCTGTTTCTCTTGGTCCCTTTTTCATTCTATATTCGGTGGCTGTGGGCAGTTAGAGATTAGGGCGGGATCCGGGGGGTGGGGCAGGATGTGGGGCTTGCCTGTCTGCTGGGTGGTCAGACAGTGCATCGCTGCCGCTGAGGCTGAGTTCTGGACTCTAAGGCACACGTCCCAGACAGGGCGGCTGCCCGGCCAGTGCTGAGTGACAGATCTGAGGGGACAAACAGCTCTTTACCAGCCTTCAGAGCCTCAGACATGGTGCCAACCCTGGCTGCCTATGGAAGCATGCATTTCAGTTTGTGTGAAAAGCCCTAGGCGTTCTCCTTGGCAGCTGATTGTCCTGTTGTATCTTCCATGGTGGCTATTTTCCTGCACGGAGGAGGGTCCAGCTTACCAGGCCATCCGAAGGCAGAATAGTTGTAAGCAGGGCCATGGTGATCGTGTTGCTAGGCCAGGCGTGACAGTACAAGATGGATGGGTGAGTCTGTCTCATCCGTAAGTGGGCTCAGTGCAGGAAAGGCCCGAGGGCACGGCCGGGCGAGGGCCTGCGGCAGCTCCCGTTCACTTGCTGTTGGCCTGGCTTCGTCCTTGGCTTAGAGATGAGGCAACTGAAGCTCTGAGAGAGTAAAGCCTCCCCCCACCCCATCATACTTGAAAGACACCAAGAAGGAATTAAAACCAGGTTCTGTCTGATCCATAGGCCTTTGTACTTTCAGGACACTGCGGGGAGGTCTCTCTCTTTCTAATCTCGGAGTATCTCGGTATGGAGAGCTTCGTGACTAAAATAAAGAGGCTGAGTTGACGTCGTCGGAATAATCATTTCCGTGTGCTCCTCGCAGATCCCCTTTAGAAGTTAGCATCCCGGCACTAGCTTTGCTTTCGCTGCGGAGCTTTTTACTTATACCATCTGTGGCTCTTCTCCAACTCATGTTTTTCTGATTCGCAAACTTCTGGACTTCCTCGTGGTGTCTATTCTCAGGGTGCTTTCCTTTCCTTCAGCTGTGCAAATACTAAAGTTTTTATCATGCTGAACATAAACACATGGAAACATGTGCCGTTTGCTGTGCAGACCTCTCCTTTCCTGGACTGCACCCTGCACACAAACACACTTACCACCTTCATTGCCAAAAATAAGGCTCAAATTCAGCTCGATCAAAATAACCCGTTTATAGGCGAGCCAGTGTTTTGCGTGTCTTCCTCTGCACATTTATTTATTTTGCTTAAGCATTTCCTCCTAGGCTCTTAAATTAAGCCTTAAGGTAAACTGGGGAGAGAAGGAGAATAAACAGAGCCCAGTGACCGACTCGTCAGGGCAGCAGCTAGCGTAATGGGGTTGGGAACTTGGAAGGAAATGACATTTCATATACAGGAATATTAAGAAACAATTTGCCAAAGCAAACCCACAAATCCTTTTTTTCCTTTGCTTGCATAATCCAAGCATTTATCCAGCACTTTGTCACATTTCCTTCCATGATTCTAGCCAGGCTGTATTTTTCCTATAGTCTCCGGAAGCATTTTCTCCAGACAGTTAACCCTGCCCTTCTATACAAATTTAGTGTGACTTAATGAAATAGAAGTTCGTTAAAGAAAACATGTTGTTTTTTTTTAAAGAATGTAGAGGCAAGAAATTTGGTGACAGCTTCTGGACTTACAGCCTTGTCTCACATGCGAGCCTCAGCAACATGTCTGTAAAGTGAGGACAGTCACATTGTCATCGGGCTGTGGCACCACACAGCTTATCAATGCCTGGCACACAGGGACTGTGTAATAAATGTCCGCCATTGTTATTATCATCAAAATGTTGAACTTGTGAACGGTGACGATCGAAATGTGTGAAGTCACCTTAAATAATAATGGCTCAAACCCCCTTGTGGAGGAGGCACGAGAGGTTGTCACATGCTGGTGGGACAGACAGAGAGACAAAGTAGGATGGCTCCGTGGCTGAGAAAGGTACAGCTACGACCAGCGCTGTGGCATTAATACACGGGAATGTCGCATGTGTGGATGAGAAGAGGGATTGCTAAGAAATTAAACATCCAGAAATGAACGGTGAAGGGTCTGGGGTACGTGAGAAGCGCATACCCTGCATGGGAGATTGATGGGTGTGTCAGAACCGGACGTCATTAACGGAGTCGAATGACTAGCTCTCCGCATTCTGCCTCTGCTCACCATGCAAACTTCAGTGATCAGCTGCTTCCCTGTGGACTTTGCCTGAATCCAGACCCGCCTACTGCCCCGTGTCTCTCAACTGTGACACATGTTAGTGAATGTGCTTAGGAAACGCTTGTTCAATGAGTGAGGGAATGAAAGGATGAATAAGAAAAAATTAAAGAAGTGGGAAAAGAACCAGGAGAGCAAATTTCAAGAGAAAAGAGAATTTTAAGGCACTGTCAAGTGCTGCACGCAGGTCACAGAGGAGAAAAGGTCATTGGATTGGGCCAGAAGTAGGTCACTGGCAGGATGTAGGAGGTGACAGAACAGAACAGAAGGGACCGAAGGCCAGAATGAGCAGATAGAAAGCACAAGCTGCAGATGGGAACTGTCTGTTTGAAAGGCCTGGCTGTGAACTGAAGGGGAGAGAGAGCTCAGGTGCTAAAAAGAAAGCAAGTTGTGGGCGTGTGTGTGGCTCAGTTTCTCTTGTGTTTTGTGATTTTTCTTTTATTGTGAACTTTAATTCACAATAAAACACGATCTTTGGACTTT
Source organism: Hipposideros armiger (assembly GCF_001890085.2). Classification (NCBI taxonomy): domain Eukaryota; kingdom Metazoa; phylum Chordata; class Mammalia; order Chiroptera; family Hipposideridae; genus Hipposideros; species Hipposideros armiger. The sequence continues at coordinate 8,295,160 of NW_017731351.1, forward strand.
TCCAATTCATTCCTCCAGAGAGGGTTTGTGTGTCTGCCACGTGTGTGAGGACACTACAGACCTGGCTCCAGGGAAACGGGCCCAGAAGTGAACGTTTTCAGCTCAGGATGTCCTTACCATGCAAACAGTGTAGATTTTTATCCTACGTCCATGCCTGAACTTTGCAGTGGCTGCACAGCCCCAGGAGCGCTTTTAATCCCCATCGTCAGGTTTCTTTAGGCAGCTTGTTTGGCTGCTTGTCGCTGTGAAGGGCTTTTATTCACTTGTTTCTGGTGAACGCTTCCCTGTGTGCATGTGTGGCTTTTCCTGAGCATGGCTCGGATGGGAAGATGCAAAATTCTAGACGCCTGGATATAGGGGCTCCCCAAGGAGCCCACCTACTTCCGTCTTCTTTAGACCTCTGCTTAATCACTGGCAGCCTCGCAGCCCCCTTCATTCATTTTGAAAGTGTTTTTAGTATTTTATCTAGCACTTTGTCAATGAAGTAAAGGAGTTATGAATGAATGTATTTTATTTTTGTCAAGTAGCATTTAAATACAGTTGAAAAATGGCACAGTTATTGGTGGGAGAGTTCATCCCCGTTTGGGTCCACTGCCAATGCTGGGCGCCTCAGTGAGGTGGTGGGTCCCTTGAAACGTTGCACCAGTGATCAGAATTGATGAATTCTGAATGGCTTACAGACTGGCACCGCTGTCCCTAGGAGGCCTGCGAAAGCCCTGGGCTCACGTTCCCCCTGAGTGACTTTGGGGGAAGTGATTTTTCGCATCTGTACGATGCACTGGTTTATCTGGTCTGTCTCCCCACGCAGCATGGTTACAGACATTCGGGACGTGCTGGTGTGTGGGACCCCAGTGCTGCCTGGGCAGCGTGAGCCCCTGCAGGCGCCCTCAGTCTCTGGCAATCTCGTCTCTACCCAGATGTGCCATAAACATCATTCTCCATGGGCGCTATGTCGTGAAAAGGGTTAAGAAGCATGGTCTGGAAAGTCTAACAGTCCTGTGTCTCTAACTGTCGATTCTAAGAGCATTGATGCACTCCCCTTCTCTGGGCACTTGCTCAGTGAATAAGCGTATTGTGTCCAGGAGAGGGGGGTGGGCTTCGCCCAGAGTGGCTTTGACCTGAACTCCTCAGAAGTAGCCGCATAGCTTTGTGGAGGAGAAAAATCTCAAGAACGTTGTGCTGAGTGACTTGTGTAGAGCCGGCAGTGGCATTCTGGGAAAATGCTTCTGGGGCTTTGAGACCCAAGACCCAGGTCCCGGTTCCTCCAACACAGACCATGTTTGTTAATGAAAGGCTCCCTTGTTCCATCGCCCCCTCACTGCTTTCCATGAGCACAGAGCTCCAGAGGCAGCTGACGCGATCCCCGCCCCGTCCGTCCTCGCTCTGCTTGGAGTTCACAGTTGCACGCCTTTGTTTTACTTCAGGTTGTCAGTCTGCCTCCCTGGTATTTTGAACAGCTTGAACTACTGGAGCCGGTTTCCCGTCCTTGTCGCCGGTTTACTGCTCCTGAAGAAAGAGTCGAATCGTGATGCTCTCAGAGGCCTTAGGAACGCACCTTCTGGCTGGCGCCCAGGCCGTGGAAACATTCGCTGCTCTTCATCCTCGAGCTGCATTTTGTCTCCAGGGAAGCAGGCCAGAAAATGAAGGTGAGGCTGGTTAATGAGGTCATATGTATAAAGTTGTCCTAGGATTCGCTGTAATGAAGCCAGAGCTATTCCTAATGTCCGAGAATAAGAGCGGTCTTATAGGGAATGAAGACCGGGGGCCTGAGCTTGGGGCCACATTCATTCCTGTAGACACGCGATGTGTGTCGCACACATGGAAATAGAAGGTGACGGTGGCTTTTTAAGTTGGTGCTATGGTTCCCGTGTATACAGTCACTCCATAAATTGCTTCACTTTGTAGCATGAATGGGACGATCCTCTTTTTCACTTCTCAGCATGCTGCTTCGTGATTTCTTGTCCTATAGCTGTTTTTGATATTGACCATATCTCCTGTACCAAAATTGTGGCCGTTACAGGTGGGGGGG
>NW_017731351.1:8297284-8335692 GCF_001890085.2 Hipposideros armiger
CGTCCTCCTACAGAGAGCCTTATGTACGTCTTCCCAAGGGTGGGTGGGGGGGACCAAGGGAAGTCTCCATTTTCCTACATCTTGTTGCGATCTCTTTCTCCTCCATGTCCGTAGGGCCCTCTATTCATACTTCTGATATGGAATTTGCTATCTAATGTATGTGTTTTGTATTTGTCTCTACTGCTTGATGATAGGCATCATTATATTCATCTTTGTATTGTATCTCTAATACCTAACAGAATTTCTCTCTACATAGTGAATAAGCTAATGAATGTTTGTGAAATAAATCAGTGAGATAACCATTTCCATACATTTATCTACTTCTGTTTAGTACACATTTTTACAATGCATGTTTTCTCACACATTACATCTTTAAGGAAAGAAGTTAGATTGTGTTGTGTGAAGAATGCTAATTTCCCAGCCGATCCTTTCCTTGATGATGACCAGTGTAGGGGTCCACTAGCAGCCAGCTCGTGAGAGATTTCCAGAACCATGCCAGCAGCAGGTGCTAATGAGCCCCAGGTGCCCGCCTGGGAGAAACGCCTTATCAGCTGGTTATCACTTTCGGTGCTGCTTCTCTGGTCCTGACTGGCATGATGGTTAGCCTCTCTCGGCAGCTGGGAGGCAGGGCCAGTTATTAATGGTGACGCTAATAGCTGAGGACATCCTGAAGGACATCGAATCCTGTGCTGGAGGCACAGCTTCAGTAGATCCTGAGTCTTACGCCCAGTTCTTTAGCCTCCTTATTTTGCCGAAGTATAAAAGGGGCTGCCTTGCCCACGGGGTGTCTGTGCTCCCGTGGAAAACTGCTCCTCTCCCCGCCAACATGTTTGATTCATCTGTGATCTCCATCTCCTGGGCTACCCCGGCTGACCTCAGAGTGGCCACTTGACCTAAGCTGCACTGATAACATCATCCCTTCTGACCCAGCTTGTTAATGACTTTGGAATTGATATATGCATGAAGACAGCCTGGGTGATCAGAATATTGCCTCCCCTTTTTTTTTAACCTGGATGAGGAGAGGGATGGAGGACGACGAGGGAGGTGATATGGGGAATGTTTATGGGGAATGTTCTCCTCTCTCGCTAGGAAGCTGGTCAGATGGGAGCCAGAAGAAGCCGCTGGAAGATGCGGTGGGCACCCTGAGAGGCTGGTCCCAGAGAAGGAGGCTGACCTGCGGACAGAGACAGAGATGAGAGAGAGGACCTGGCGGCACTCACATCCCCGGCGCAGCTGCCCCTGATGACAATTGTGTTGTCAGCCCTCTGCCCGTTTGCTCTCCTGAGCCAGTGGATGCCTACGTTAGTTCTAATTGGGTTTCTGCCATTTGCAACAAGAGTCCTGACGAACATGACTGTGATGAGGCAGAACAGACTTCAACTAGATTCTCTTCCTGCAGCTTCCACGCCGCCTCCTCCAAACCCCAATATCGGCATGCCCTCCGTGGGGTCCTCGGGTCATGTCATTGACACTGACGCTACGAGAGAAGCTGTGCCACGGGCAGGTCTCCGGTTTTCTCCTTGGTTCTCCTGATTTATGTCACCTGATCATCCCAGGCTGGCATTTCTGGTCAAAAAAGCTAAGCACACAGGTGGACTCGGGCTCAGCCGCTCTGGACTGAAGTAGGTTGTTGAGACCTCACATGTTTAGAAGTGGCTGGAACACTGCTGTTGTCCCCTTTTCCCCCTAAGAGTCATCAAAATTGAAGAAGGATTTTTTCCTAGTATGAGTTGTCATGGTCTTCCGGAAGCGCTAATTTTGGAACTGCATTCAGCTCTTTTGGTTTAACTGCATCCTTCGCTCATGTTAGTCACTGGAATAAGGCGGCCCATTCTTCGTGAAGGACAGGAAGTGCTGCTTTGCTCTTCAGAATTCACATATGTGCTACCATGACATGTTCCAGCAGCTCTTAAAATCCTGAGTCCATTCCGTTTGTTTTCGGGAAAATCCTGGTTATTTTGGTATCAAAGAGTCCTGACCCAAATCCTTATTCCCAAATAACATTACTTAAAAGTTGATTTATACTGAAAAAGTATTTGTGTATCTATATACATACAGTGATATAGTATGTGTATAATTAATATGGACTTTACGTCTAATAAATGGCAAGATTTTTTTGCATAGAAATATGACACTGAATTAAATGACTTTTTTCAAGCCCCGTAATTCGAATTATATTTGTCATAATAGTTCCCTATGATTGAGAAGTCCTTTTTAACTCTATTCACCTTAGAGGTGAAGAATTCATTAAAAAGTCAGGTAAACATTCATAGGCTAAAGGATTCACAACGAGAAAACATCTCTGCTTAGTCGTCCTAGACCACTTGGAGATGGTCGTTGTCATTGAACTAATTGGCAAAACAGCAATAACAACAAATACCCACTTAATATAAATATTCAGTGAGGGACATTGAAGACAAAACCAATGAGAGCCATCATTCAGTTCAGAGAGGGACCCAAGTTACCGTGACGATTTTAAAAAGGTCAGGTTCAATTCTGCTTGTGTTCTCATGGGCCTGCGATGCTGTGTGACGGGATTCAGGGCGACGTTTGTTAGCAATCCCCTTTTCCTCACCATGCTCACAGCTCCTGTTGCCATCAATAGAGGCCTGACAGGCAATGAAGGCAGAAGCCCAGCACAGTGACAGGGCAGGACCTCTGCCTCGTCGGTCCTGGCTTCTGGGCGCTCCGTGAATGTGTGGTGTTGATTTTTTTTGGCCGAGTCACCTGACTTCTCCAGTCCTGGCTCAGGAAATGTGACGGGCTGGGAGGCGTGCCTTTGGCTCATGAGCTGTGTGTGTTACAAGTGCCCTTTGTTTTATTTTTACTGTACAAAGCACAAAGTGTCATGTAATTACAAGGCTCGATTATTTATACTCTGAGGCTAAAGAAGGTAAGGATTAGTCCTTCTGCTTTCTTTTTCCCGTTTTTCCTGCGGCATTCCTGCTTTGCTAAACACTTAGATGTCAGTCGAGCTACTTGCCAGAACAATAGTCTACATTTTGGTGTCTGATGGACAAATAACCTCTTCAGAATAACTGAAAATTTGAATATTTGGGGGATCTGAAATAATACATAGAGGCGAGCTATAGGATTTGGTGTAGAATTCACATATCTGCTACATTTGTCCTCAAAGAGAAGCCGGTCGCTGGGTGTGATACCTGCTGTAAGCTTGGTGGGGGGTTGTGACGAATTTGAGAAACTGCATGAAGAATTTGTTAAAAGCTCTGTGTAGCTGAAAAGTAAATGAATAAAATTACTCTAAACTGTGTTACACAGGCCCACTTTTTCCTCACTTATAAAAACCAAGTTTAATTATGCAGCAGATACTATTGCATATGAATTTTATATGTAATTGTTATACATGCATTTTTCTTGTTTAACCTTTACAGTAATAGGCGCAGATTAGGCATCTACCCCCATTTGACAGACGAGAAGCCTGAGACTTCGAGAGATTAAGTAGCTTCCCCTCCACCTGCAGCTCGTGAACAGGACCAGGATTTGAAGCCAGGTCTGTTGGATTCTAAGATCTAATACTTAACCCCTGTGTTATATTCTTTCCTTCTTTTGGTTTATTAAAATAATAATAATATTTTTTTAATCTACATTTTATATTGTGGAAAAGAGACTTGCCTGAAGCCCATTCCTTTCTAGTCACTAATCTCAATCCTAATACGTGAGGTCTTGCCTCCGAGAGCTACAAACGTTTGTCATATTTGGTAAGAGTTCTTTAGCGCAACTAGCAGATCAGGACGCTAAGTCATGAGCACGCAGTACAAGACACTGGGACACTTATTCTCACCTAGACAAAGAGCCATAGTTTGAAAACCTGTTTGTGTGGAAAAAGAATTGAACCCTATTTCTTCAGTTAACTCTTCCAGTTCCCATGTTGAAATAGCTGAAACAGAACATTTTTAGAGGAAGATGCCATGATACAGAATGAATTACTTTTGCTTTATGGATCTTTCTTTTCTTCCTGTTTTTTTCCTCATAGTTACCTACTCCTGTTAGCTGCTGGTAATCATAAAAAAAAAAAAATTTGCCTTGTCTCAGATTTTCAGGATTTCTTACTGTCAGGTCATTGTTACTAGATGGAAGGAAGTTGAGTGCTTAGAACTCAAGTGACGTAAGCGACGTACCCAAGATTATTACAGTGAGTCATTTGCCCAGCTGGAAAGACCGTGAGGAACTTCCTGGTCATAAGTGTTATAGCTGGTGATTCAACTGCCTTTTCCCCATTGCTTCCCCCTCAAGCTTGGGCTTTCCCGGAAGGGCCAGTGGGCTTGCTCCTCAGTGTGACCACCTCTGCTGCTCCCCAAGACGACATCACCTTGAATCAGGATTTCTTATATTTTGAGATTAAGTCTAAAAGTGAAGATTGCTTGTCAGTTGCTAATTTCTTTGGGCCAACTTTGCCTTATAAGTTGGTTGTTCCTGAAGAGCAAAGGTTTTGAACTTTGGGCAATCTACAGTCAGGCTGTAAGCAGGCGTGGGGATTGAGACAGCGTGACCCATTGCCCTCTTATTTTGAAATAGTTCACGCCCACGAGGTATCTACCAGGTGTGATGTACTGTTTCAGGAGAGGCGCTGTTAGCTCTGACTCGCACAGGTATCAGTGTTGTCTGGACATGAGTGATTTCTAGAACTCATTTCTCATAAAATAAGGTTTTATTTGTTCTTCAGAGCTTAGAAATTAATTCCACATTCTTAATTATCATGTTTACTTTTCTCTATTATGTCTGTTCCCAGTTCTAAACTATATGCCCTATCATTTCCTGTGTAGCAGCTGTCTCTATCACACATTCTCTCCTGAGCTTTGATTACATAAACTTGGCCTCGTTGACTTATACTTTGGTATCTTTCGTGAGACAAGCCAGCGATGACCCCGATTGGACTAAACAACAGGCCTCTTTGTTGGTATCTCTGGACAGCAGATATTAACAGGGAAGTTCACCCTCCTTAAGTATCGCTTCTTACTTGCCCTTCACAGAACCCCGTGGGGCTCTCATGGAGAAACAGTATTGCTGGTTAAATAAAATTTAAACTTGTAATAACGTTTTCTAAATTCTTCTGATAGCTTCCTACCTTCCTTATGTAATGACTGTCATTGCACGTCAGACTTTGAGCTCTCGGTCAGCAGTGATTTTGATTCTATGTCCAGCTTGTATAGTATCCCTCAGAGCTGTCACACCGTCCACTAGTCACTCTTGAAAGTACTTCCACCTCCTCCCCAATGACATTGCTTGCTTTCTTTAAAAATGCTATTAAATTCTTTCTGTAGATTTCTTATCTGCCCACAATACTTACTGACTTTATTGTCTTCAGAGAGCACAGATACAAGACCAGGAGACGAGGGTAAGTGCGATTATGTCACCCTACTTATCACTTTTCATCAGGGATCAGGGAGGAGACCCACATTCGGCCCACTTACAGGCCTCCGTAACGTTATGTTTTCTCTTCCCTATTAGAAGAGAGTAATTGTCCACACTCTTATTTGGAGTCAAGCGCTCCACTTGTGAGCTGGATCCCATCCTCTGTGACAGGCTCACCTTGTCAGAAGCTCTGCTTCACTGTCATTAGAAAGACCTTCTGTAACAATCTACAATGGCCGCCTCCCACACCATTGCTGTCTGTCCCCTTAGCCTGTTTGACTTTTCTTCAAGGCACTTCATCATGACCCGAAATGATACTATACATTTACTTATCTCCTTCCTTAGAACCGAGGTTGGCAAACGGTGGCTTGAGGGCCAAATCTGCCATCTGTTTTAATAAAACTTTATTGGAACACAGCCATAGCCATTTTTTGTCCTTTTAGGATAGCTTTGGCACTTATCATGGTGGAGTTACGTAGTCATGACAGAGACTCCATGGGGCACAAAACCTGACATAGTTATTACCTGACCCTTTATAGAAAGAGTTGGCCAACCCCTGCACTAGAATATAAACTCCCCACAGGAAAGTGCTTTGTTTTGTTCCCACTGCGCCCGTCGTGCCTGGAAGAACATGGGTGGGGCACTTAAAAGAGGCTCAGTAAGTATTTGCTGAAGAAAGAGAAAATGGACAAATGGATGGATTACCTGTGGCACCGCCTCATTCACGCTCTCTGATTCAGCCTTCTGTTCTCATCAGTTTTACTTCTATTTCCATAAACTGTCCTCCAACTTCTGTCTTTTTCTTCATGTTTATCAAATTTACAACTGGAGGAAAAGCCCTAGAAATGGCTAACAAACTTTGGAAATGTGAGGGTGACATCAGAGAATTGGAGAAAGGGGGTGGCAATAGCATTAAAAGTCTGCCCACTTTTTCTTTGCTAGTACCTGTGTATAGTGTTCATTTTGGAACAAAAGCTACCAGGAAGGAACAATATTTCTTTTAACAGTTACTGTTCAGAACTGCTCGCCTAGCACACTGCTTGATAGTCTTGGTTCTTTTTGTTGTTGTTTGATAATGTTGGCATTTTTTAACCTTTTTTGTTTGTTTTTTTAACTCCATAGTTTATGGAGTTTGATTTCTATGGAGCAATTCCCTTTTATATTTTGTCGACTGGACACTTTTTATTATTAACGTGTAATATGCTTACCCCACCTTCAATTTTTGCTCATGAGATTTTATTTAAAAAGTAAACTCTCATGACACGTGCAGTCCATTTGATGTCACAAGTGATCTATGCTTGAAATACTTTTCATACTAACCTGGAGCTCTTGCCGATAAATGAGCTTTCTATGTCCTCACTTAAAACAAAAAGAAGAAGAACAAAGCTCTCTGCTGGTTCTGATTACTCCTAGGTGACTAAAACTCTTGTGAACCTGTGGAGTCTGGAATGTACTGGCAGCGAAGAGCCCAGATCACGGATTGGAACGTTAGAGTGTGTTTTGGAAATAAGAGGTTCAAGCTCGAATGCGTCCAAAAATAATCTCGAGTGTGAGTTATTGCTCCCTTAGAGGAACATTTACAATGCGTAGAATCTGATATGTGACTCTGAAGATATAGTTATCCATGTGTTGTGAGTGGACGCGTCAAATCTGTCCCATCAGAGCTGTCCTGACATGGTGACTTTTGTCATTTGGTTCTAATACCCACGAGACCTTCGTGGTCCCTCAGTCTACGCGATTTGCTGCTGCCTTATCAATGGGTAGAAATAAGGATACTCAACCCTTTGCTCTGCCTCCAGCTCTGACCTTGTTCATGTCATCGGGTGCTGAGGTCCCCTGCTGACGGGTCTCTCACTCACATTCAAGCTCACCTAGCCCTCCATAGTGCCTTAGTTATCATTTATTTGGGTCTGATAAGTAGTGATAATGGCAGAGAAGCCTGATGAAAGATACTCAATTCTGAATATCTAAATACATCCCTTAGTTTATTTCAGAATGTAAAATATGTAAATAATAATGGTTTTGTCTTTAATGGCATCCCCAAGTAACTTTGATGTAGCCAAGTTTTCTAATTGCCAAGCCAGTTAAGATAGTCAAGAGACTGGAAGATAAGATTAACCTACACCATGTAATGGAAGTGTATTTAACTGTTGCTTTTTTGTTTTGTTTTGTTTTTTAGTTCCAGTAGATTATTTTTGCTTGTTTTTCATAAATCTCTGTCATTGGGTACTCAAAAGAAACTTAAGTTTACAAAATCTGCTAAGCTTATTAAACACGTTTATCATTTTTTGGTGAAATAGAGCCTGCATATTACATGACAGCATGGTATAGTTGAAAGGAATCAGTTCCCAGAAATCACAAGACCTGGAATTGCTTCTATTGTGTGACATTACCCAGGTCACATGACTTCTCTGGGATTTGGTTTCCTCATCAGTAACAGGCGAGGGTTGAATTAGGTGATCTCTCTCCCCTTCCAGATTAATAGTCTCACTCTCTATTTTAGGGGCTCTGGGAATGTGTGTTGTGGAAAGAATTCACAAGCTGGAATCCAGGTCTATAATCCTACTTCCCTGTTTTTATTGCTTGCTCAATAATCTCTTCAAAATGAGGATAAAATGAAATTTATTTAGCTGATTCATCTTTTGTTATTCCAAAGGCACACCCACCCATGGGGTCAGTGAGGAAATGTTCAAACATTTGTAAACAATCAGCTGTCCTAATGTGAGGGCCTGCTCAGCCGACTCCTCAACAGGGTGAGGCAATGGAAACAGGCGTTCCTGGCGGGGACTCCTTCTTCTAAGGGGCCAAAATTAGGGTTCTTGGTTAACTGTGTCTCCTTTATCTTTCTTTCTTCTGTAGCAATGCTTTGTTGCTTCAGGCAGAAAGAGTGGAGAAGCTAATGGTGCTGACTCATTGCTGTGTGAATCTCAGCGCATTGATTCAAACGCTTCGACTCTGTGTGAGGCTGATCACCAAGCAGGGTGATCGGGCACCTTGTCTCAGTGGCACAAACTGGGAAGGGCAGCCTGGTGGACTGGATGCCCAGACGGAGCTTGCTGCCAGAAACAACTTAGAATGTTGGTTGGAAATAAATAAATAAACAAACACCTTGGTTGTATCCACGCGCTCGAATATTCAGGCCGTGAGTCAAAACGAAGGTGGGAACCCAGAGAAGTACACAGAGTACATCTTTTGAGGGTATTTCCTGACCTTGATGAGCCTGAGGGTTAGTTTTCTATCTTTGCAGTTTTATGGGGATGGAAAACAAAGCCCCGGGCTGGCCTCTCCTGGGAACCTCAATAAGACACACCCTCCATGAACTGGGACAGCTGGGGACTGTACACTTACTGTAAGGATGGACCAGAAGTAAACCAAGCCCAGGGTTAGTTTCAAGTGTTCCTAGCCTGATAGCCTACGACGCCAAAGCACTTGGCAGAAACAGGCGGAAACCCCTCTGCAGGAACCCACCTTTTCCCAGACCTTAGAGGGTCCCACTGATAAAGGTCCAAGGAAGGTGAACAGCTTATAAGTGTGTGTGTGTGTGTGTGTACATACACACAGTACACATAAGGACACAAGATACCAAGCATAAGAGACGAGAGACAGAAAGATCGCCTGTTCTTTCCTCTGCTGCTTGATTAGCAGACACAGACTGCCCAGAGTTTGGCGTGCGCTGGGGGGCCAGCTCGTCACAGTCCCTGAGCCCGCAGTCCCCACGCGGAGCAGCAGCACAAGTTCTGGCAGTGGAACAGTCATAACGATAAGTCAGGTGGGTCAGGAGTTGCCCCTTGAGCCTGGGGACTTGCTCTTGGAAAGAGCAGGACAGAGAGGTTAAGCTTGCTCAAGGTCACAAAACAGGGAAGCGACAGAACGGGGCATTCGAACCTAGGCCACCTGCCTACAGCGTCAGGTTCTCACCACCGTTCTAGATTGTGATAAGAGGGCAGGTTCTGGAAACCAGACACCCAGGCCGATTTCAGGCTCCACAGCTATATGCAGCAGACACAGGCTCCATGGCCGCGGCCGCTGGCAGGGCGAGTCTGTTCCGCTCAGCACCAGGCACGAAGCAGCTTTTAAATGTAGGCATTCAGTACATGTTTGTGGCATGAGTAAAACCAGATGTGTCACTGCACACCTGGGATGTCCGCTCTGATCCAGGCTGGAATTCTCTGCTCTGTGCAGGTGAGTAAGATGGACAAGCCAGAGCAGAAGTAATTGAAATTGTTGTTTTGAAGGGTGGAAGAGAATGATGTCTGAGGGACTCCTGAGGATTAAAGGATATGAAACACCAACTTGACGGATGAGCAGCCTGGTTCAGAGTGCTGAGGGGGCTCTCCCAGGCCGCCCATCAGTAGAGCTGGGATGGGTTGGAATGGGCAAACCGAGCAAGGATCAGGGACAGGGAAAGGAAGTCCGCTCCAAGCAGCTTGTCCAAAATGTAAATATCACACAATCTGGAAAAACGGTTATCTTCACCCAGCGTGCAGGTAAGTTACGTGCCGTTTACCAATACTAACGCGTTATCTGAATTACATCATGGGAGCAGCGATGACACCACCGCCTTGTCTGTACTTGGGGCCTTGGAAGACCTGAATCCTGCCCAGGACAGAACCAGGAACCGGACGCAGCCGCCCTGCGCCCTGCTCACTGCCAGCTCTGGCACTGCGCGTCCTCCCTGCTGTCACAGAGCTGTCATGCCAGAGCCTGCAGGCTCCTGAAGGAAATGCTGCAGGTGGGCGGGGCAGGCAGAAGGAATGTGGACCCGGATCCCTGCCCAGTATTCCTTTCTCGAAGCTCGAAGCTCGGGGAGGCCACAGAGGACCAGGAAAAACTGCACTCATGACTCATGTCCCTTGCCTTTGTCACATGTCCTCCCTCTCTTTTTCTCTTCTTCCAACTTCCCTCTGCCCTCGCTTCCCAACCACAACACACACCGGTTTACTCTGAAGCTCAGTCAGCTCACAGGATGGATTGGTGTGAGAGCCTGATGACACGGAGTAATGCATCTCTGCCCGTAGCTCAGAACCAAGTTGTTCTGCTCTCGTGAAGGACTGCTCGTCTCTCTCCTCCCCTGCTGCCTGACTCACTGCCCTTTGAGGGGCTGTGGGAGGCGGCCCACAAGAGCTGTAGGACGCTCTTGGTCAGAGGCCAGCCATCCTCCTTTACTCCAGGGAAGTGCTGTGGGGGTGGATCAAGCCACCCCCACTCAACAGGCAATCAGCCAGCCCAGGAGGAAGCCAGGGCCACCACCGGCCACCCCGCCCCAAATCGCTGTTGACTTTTCTTTATAGTTTGTTTACAAAAATTCTTGACCACAGATAATGATCCAGGGCCTGAAACCACAGGTGGGTGCGCGTTTCATGAAATGCATACAATTTTCAGCCCCCCCCCCTTTAGGAAAGGAAGACCTAAAATTAAAAATACCAAATTAGCACCGGACTTCAGAAGGGGCCTCTAAATGAGGTCCAGTAAGCTACAGACACTGGTTTCCGCTGTATGAGCCCCAGGGTGGCTCCTTGGAGGGCCTTTGACTTGGACGGAAAGGTTTTATTTCGTGACCATAAACAAATTCTGAGGGCAAAGGTGGTTTTAGCTGCCTTTTCCACTTCTTCGACACTGAGTTGCCACACCTGCTCATGGTGACGACAAGGATTGGTCTGTGAATTGTGTCTGTGGTGAGGAGATAGCCAGATAGGCAGGCTTTGCACCAGGCCGGTGGAGTCACTGTGAGGACGTCAGTTCTACTTGGGACAGAGGCAGAGTGATCACAGAAAGCTTCAGAGACAAGCCCCTCTATGAACTGAGGTGTGAAGGTGTGAGAAAGATGCTGAGGGGCGTCTGAAGCCAAAAGCTGGGAGGGGAGCGAAGTCGTGGCGGCATGGAGCACAGGTGTCTGTCCGCAGGTGTGAGCAGCTGGGACTGTTTGGACTGTGATGCACAGGAAAAGACGGGGTGTCAGGAGGAGGGGAGACGGACGGCAGGAAAAGATAAAATACCAGGGGCTTCATGGGAGTTTGGGCTTTAGCCCACGAACCAACCGTTGGGAGCCATGGATGGCTTAAAGCAAGGGAATAACCAATGCGCATTTTTGTGTATTATTCTGGCACCTGCCTGCGGAACAGATTGAAGACAAGGGCAGCAAGACGCTGCAGACCCTGTTGCAGTTGTCTGAGTGAAGGGCCGCAGGGCCTGATGGGATGCTGTGACAGTGGGTAGGGCAAGGCAGATAATGAGACCTGCCAAGGAGGGGGAGCTCACGGGGGCTGGTGGCGGATGTGCTAATTAAGGGGTAGGGTGAGAGAGAAAATGAAGGCGGTGCTTCGAGTCCCAGCTTAGGCAGCAGGGCCGGGGGTAGGGGGTGGGAACCAGGCACTGAGTTTGAATCTAGGAGAAGCAGCAGGCTGTGGGGCAGAGTGGCGTCTCTTCTGCAACTATGAAATCCAGCGGGAAGTCTAGTGAGTAGGCAGCTGAAGTGATCACTGGGTCAGCTTTGGACATGTATTGTCTGTCACCCCACGTAATGATGCTGGTTTTGGCAGTCGGTTGGATTACCCAGGGAGCCACTGCAGAGAGAGAAGCCTGCTGCTCTGAAGAACAGTCAAAGGCTGTCTCCGTAATTGCTCGCTTTGGAAGTTTTGGGGACGTGCTACCTGTGTCAAATGGCTAGATGCTCCAGTGTCATTTCCAAAGTGCTCCATATGTTTCCTCTCTTCCCTGGCTGAGAAGCATTGTGCTGCCCACTGGTTTAATCCGACCTCCCTGTCAGGCCTCAGCTCGATGCCATACCCCCACGAGGGCTGGGTTCCCCTGCGGGTTCACGACACACTCAGCACATGTCAGAGTATGTTACTTGGTGCTTCTATTCATTTATTTTTGTCTCCCTCTCTCGTGAGAAGCTCTGTGAAGGCAGAGAGTTGTAGTTCCCCTGTTCTCCGCAGAGCTGGGCCCACTGTAGATGGTCAGTAAATAGTTTCTGAAGTGATAGCTGTGGATTTAAGTGGGTGAGAGCTACACGGACATTCGGTCATCTCCCTGGCAGAAGTCACCGCCGAGCAGTAATCTCTCTTCGGGGCCCAGGACATGATATGACTTCTGTAGTGGCAACCGTGTTAAGAGAAGTTACTTTATTTCAGCCACAGAATTGTCATTTACTAAAATCAGTGTTTAATGAATCTGTCATGTAATGAGTGGAGAGCTGTCTGCTTCCTGTTGGTTTTATTTAGAAATAAGTAGGATTTAATTGCTTTCGTGGCACCAGGTCATCAGTTTTTATGACCCAGAGATTAGAAGACTAGGTTCTGGAGTCAGACTGCCTGGATTTGTGTCCTGAGTCTGCCATTTAGCAACGTGAGATTTGGGGAGGTAACTTGACCGCCATGTACCTTAACCATCGTCATCTGTAAAATGGAGATCACGAGAGGAACGTCCTTAGAGTGTGGGGATTGCATAACCACATGGTCGGTGACCTCCGTGATTATTAGCTATTGTTACTATTACCTGTGGTTCTTTCTTTTATGATCAGTTTTCCACAGTAAACCTTTGAATGCCCGCACTTAGTATCAGTTCAGTACGTCCAACATGAAACTTTCAATTTCCCTCCTAAGTTTATTTCTCCCTTCAGTCGTCCTCCTCTCAGTAAGACGTGTGCTGTTCATCCAACGGTTCAGACCCTAAAAACCAAAACTAACCTGCAGCGCCTCCTTCTGGTTTACTGCCCATGCCCAGTACTTCCCCCAGGCCTGGGAGCCTGCCCCCCAAACGCAGTGGAAAGCCATGTGTGTCCCTTCTGTCCCTGGAGGCGCCACTTGAACCACGCTGGCCTGGGCTTCTGCGGAGCGTCATAACGGGTCTTCCTGCTTTACCTGTGCCCGCGATCCATCTCCCTCACTTGTAAATGCACAGGGCAGGTCAGTTTACGCTCAGCTAGGAACCCTGCTGGAGCTTCCCATGGCTTTTAGGAGAAATTCAAACCCATTGCAGCCTACAGAGCATGCCAGTGTGGGATTGGTGAACCTCCCGACTGTTCTCACCACACTTTGCTCCCTCAGTTACTATGGCTGTAGCCCGGGGGTCTCTTTTTCTCCGGATCACAGCAAGCCTGCGCTTGTCCACAAGCCCTGCTGTTCCTCAGCCTTTCACACAGCTGCATATCTTATCCTTGAAGTTGTAGTTAAAATACCAAGTGATGGGGGAAGTTTTTCTGACCCCTTTCTAAGGTGACCTTCCTCGGTCACTCGTTCTTTCACCCGCTGTCGATTGCTTTCCTTAAAGTTAGTATCTGTTGGTTATTTCTTATTATCTGCATTTCTTGCTTGCCATAGCTCCATGAGGCAGGGACCTTGTCTGCCTCTTCACCACCATCACCCTTCTTCCTCACACAGGACCTGGCACAAAGTAGGAATACAATAAATATTTGTTGGAAGAACTAAAAGTCTCAGTGGAAGCTGAGGTGGCAAAAACTGATGTGGACATCAAGAAACCATGATACTCTCAGTTTATTCATTCATTCAACAGTCATGCACTGAAGACCTACTATGGGTCATCCATGTAATTCATTTACTGTTAGAATAAAAGATGAGTGAGTCATTGCCTGTCATACTGAGTGCACATGAAGTGCTATGGAAATGCAGAGGGGGGATGACTGCCAGCCAGGAGAATGAAAGGTTTAATGAGGTATTTCAGCTGCTGCTTGAAGAATGAACAGGGTCACAGGCAAGGAAAGGAGAGGGCGTTTGGACCGAGGGAAGAGCCTGCGGAAACATGAGGAAGGGAACATGGACAGTGATTGTGGAAATGCATTGCTGACCATCAATAATGGACAAATGGTCAATAAATGGATCATTAGTGGTGGGGAGTAGAGCTGGAGACCGATAGGCGCGTGATAGAGAGATGAGGCAGAGCGAGGGCCCCAAGAAGAAGGAAGAGAAAAGCATTTCAGCGAGTTTGAGTCATTCAACATCAACATACTTGAGTTTCAGAAATATAATTATGGTAGAGTAAAAAGAGTGAACTAGAGGCAGAGAGACAGAGTGGATGCTGTTTTAACAGTTGAGGTAGCAGATGGCGAGGACCTGGACCTGGGGAGCCGCACGAGAATAAGCAGAGGGCTTCGCATGGCCCTGGACACCTGGGCTTTGTGTCCTTACCAGGTCTAAGTTTCCTTTCTGTGAAGTCAGAGCTTTGACTAGATCATCTCTGCGAGGCCGTTCAGCACGGAGACCCCACATATGCCTTAGAATGTTCTTTTCTTGTAGCTCTTTCTAATCTCCCAAACATGGAGAGGCTATGTCATCTACATCTTTTTTTTTTTTTATCATGAACATATAGATATATGTGTGTAGGATGGACTCAGGTTCAAAACTGAGAGCCGCCTCTTTCCAGTGGTGTGACCCTGTGGGGTATTTGTGCGCTCCATGCCTCCGTTTCTTCAGTGGTGAAATGGGGATACTACCAGGACTGCCTGCAAAATGCCAAGACGATTAAACGCAGCAGTAGAGTGGCAGCGCATAGTTCAGGGCCTGGTACCGTGGCAGTGTCTGTAAACAGTGGTTGTCATCGCCATCATGAGCTTTCTACCCAGCAGAGTGCTTAGCACTAAAAAGTGCACTCTCGATGAGCAATTGGATGGATGCAGCCAAAGAGGACAAGAAGTCAGGTAAGTGATGCCAAATAAATCTCTGTTTAAGTTTTTTCCTTGATTATTTGAATAAGATTTTTATTAAGTCTATGCCAATAGGCAACAGCTAAGTCCCCAGTGCACATCTCCACCGTGTCACATTTAGGGAGCTTCATCTGAAGTGACATATGTGATGCAGTCAGATGTGGCAGAAACACCTGGACTTTGTGACACTCTTTTCAACTTTTTTTCTGTTTTTGCAAAATCCATGATAAACCTTTGGGGATTTCAGTTTGTCATAACTGACCACATAGCATCCTGTTGAAATTCTGTCACCTCATTCTTGAGCTTGCACTATTTGTGTGGGTATAACAGGCAATTTCAAGATTACAGAGCTGCTTTAGTTAGAATATTATAGAATGAGTTTCTATTGAAGTCGACTCTGGCTTTTTCTGCCTCACTTTTAGAAGAACACATCATTATCCATCTTCCATTACTCTGTTCTCCTGCATTTCATGGTTCTCCATTTTGGGAGGATTTCAGAATGGAGATAATGATATAGTGCCACATAAAACCATCCTGTCAATTGCCAGTGACATCACCTCTGTCTGCAAACCAGGAAGGGAGGAGGGGAGTTAACATGGGCTGTGTCTGGAACAACGTGACATCAGCTGAGTTCTATACACATCACACATCTTAAGAGCTTAAAATGGAATCGATAGTGTGGTGACGTCAATGTTTGAAAACAGCATTGCACGGAAGGTAGGAAAATGCTGCCATCTGAGATCTAGCAGACGTCGGATTTAAAAATCTCTGTACAGTCAGTTCTTCCGAGAAGGAACACAACATTGATGGGAAAGAGAACCCGTGCTCATTCTGGTGTTTTAAATCCCTCCTGTCTTTCACTGCATGGTCTCTAGGACTCCTTCTAATGTTAAGAGTCCCTGACATCACCTCTTCGATTCTGCTGCAGGAGAAGAAGTTAGTCTTTTCAGTTTTCCAAAATGGCACACTTCATCTGCCAAATGCAAATTAAAGAAGAAGAAATAAAAAAGACTGTTACTCCTGTCAACCAGAAAATAAACGTCCCAAAGATTATAACGACATCTGTGACAGGTCTGGGTGGCTTGGAGGAAAGTCTGGTCATCCTAGGGCTCACTCAGCCATCATGACCTTCCCAAAAATTAGGGAAGTGGGGTGCTGGGGGCTCTTTCAGCACAGTCCCCTGGTCTGTTGAAAGGATTCTAACGAGGAAGCCAGCCGTGGCGTGTGCTTGGGACGGTGGCGGGAGATGAGGATCAGGGTGAGACGGGAGGAGGGGGAGAAAGAGGCGAGCAGAGATGGGGACAGCGGGCACACTTGGGAATATTCTAGTGTTGACCGATTTATTACAAAGTATTTTAGGAGGCCAACTATGCCATAAATATCAATGTGTTCATGATAGTAAGAGTATTTGTTTTATACTTATGGCTAAAATTCACTCCCCGCCCCTCCTTTTAAAAAATTTTTTTTTGATCTTGGAATGGCCCTCTCTCAATGTTCTTTGTTGTAAGAAGAATTTTATAGTAAGGTAACAGTGAAATAAAAATGTGTTACAAATTCTTTTGCAGCTTCCTCAGGGAAAATATACAATTAGTTCATGCCTTTGATTTTTGTCCTACCTGATAGCATTTCAGACCTTGAACAGTTAATTCTTATTTCTTTCTCTCTGTCTTCCTTTTTATGGAAAATGAGAAATTCAGATACTTTGCTTGTTTAAACATATTGTAAAAGACCCGTCGAGTTGTGGTTAGAAATATAGGTAGTCAGACAACCACGCTGGAGAACTCTGCCGGACACAAACCTCCGCCCCTTCTTTGGTGATTTTCTTTATCAAGTTCATGCAGAACATGCAGCTTCGCTTAGCTGAACATTGGACTTTGACTATTTTACCACAAAATCAGGGTTCTTTTTTCTCCTCCCAGCCCTCTAACAAATACCAACTTCAATAAATGGTAGGCATTTTGTATTGCTAATAATCAGAGTTGTGGTTACTATAGAAACCAGAGAGACACCATCTGAATTTAAGGACAAACAGGGATTTAACTGGCATTAAAGACCCAAATAATAATACTAAGTTGTGGAAAGATACGTAACCTCCTCCCTCTTACAAATATTCTTCTTCTCTGTCATATGCACTGGCCTGGGAGAAAGTTGTATGAACAATGTGTAGATCAACAGGAAAAACTACAAGCTGACCTCTTGAAGGTCAGGGGTTAGCAGAGCTGACTCATTCTATTTTATCTTCTTTTTGTTTTTCCTGGTGTTTGGTTATAGGCAGTTCAAGGCTTATTGCATAGGTTCAGCATTTCTCATGCTGAACTCAGGCATTGTTGTAGTCATAGTTACATATCTTGGCTTTATATTAATCACACCCCATAATTTCACATTTTGATGAAATTCCTTCTCTCCTTCTAACACAATGTGCACATTTAACAATGCACTATTTGCTGCTACTTGACTAGGTTCTGGAAGTGGATTTTTAGCATATACTAAAATGGTGACTTCACCCCCAGTCTGTGCCAGTCATGTCTACATGGATGACTTTTTTCCCAGCATCCTTTGCAGTCCCTATGGTTCTCTGTTGTACAGCCCTCTTGGGCTAAGGATGTATTAAAATCAGAAGTTTTTCTTCCACAACAGCTCCCGTATTTCATCCCCTCATGGGACATAAGTGCCCTAGAATGATGTGCGCAGACTTCCTCTAGACTCTGTGGACCCTGGTGCGTCTTTGACATGAGACCACAATCTTAACTTCATCATGGTCTTCCTTCTTATTCGTCTCCAGATGATGGTGTATAAAGTGCTTGTTTTAGGGAGGCAGATACTTTGCATTCCACATTTGTCATTGGTTCATCTGGACTTGGTCTTGTTATTGCTTCTACTGGTTTAGGGGCTTGAATGATGTGCTCCTTGAACTTGAGTGTCAATTCAGATAGTTCTTTCTTCTCAGTAGTCTTGATTTCAGGTGTGACTGTCATGGGCAGCTTTTCACAATTATGTCTACCTTTTGTATAGCCTATAGTGCTTTAAAAAAATCAGAAAAATCAGTTATTCTCCGCAAGACCAAGCTTTTAATGCATCATGAAAGCCTGGCACAGCTGGGTGGTGATGTGTGAGAGCATCACCAGACCTGGTCTCGGGTGCTGACTCAGCCCCATTTCTTTCCTCACCGATCCAAGTCAGCCCCAAACACCGGGAACTGCCAAGAGGGTGCATTCGCAACTACTGGTCTGAGGTGGGGGTGGCTACTGGCTTCTGGGAACAGCCCGATCATATTTTCAGATAAGTTTTAAGTTTTTAAATGTTACAGTTAAAATGTTGCAGTGAGCATGAAATTGTTTTGATGTGTCTGGAAGCTGATATTGTAGAAACTGAAATTTAAAAATATGTGGTAGATAAGATTAAATCTTCGGGGTGAACACTAATTCAAAACAATTTTTCATAAGGAAAAATGAAAAGCCTCTTTCAGTTGATTTTCAAGTTACTTTTTATTACTAATATAATTTTGAATTTCAGTATGCACCTTTTAAATACAGTCTTTTGGGATAAGCACAGGTGGAAATGTCAATCTAATTAGCAGGAAAACAGTCTTTCCCGAATGGACAAGTGTGGAAAGTGTAGATACTTCTACTTTGACTGGAAACCAAATGTGAAAGTCTACTTTCTCTTAAAAACAAACATTTCTATAATGCCTCTCTAATTATCGTAACTGAGCCTACTTAATACAACCATTTTTTTACCCAAAGTTTCAATTCATTACTACATCTATGTGCTTGAGCCCTAATAGGTTGGCTCTTTCCAATGTGAGTTATGGTGTCAAAGCATAAAAGAGACATATTCAGAGATAAATGGGCTAGAATCTGTGCATTTTTAAAACTCAAAATATGAGATGCAATTTAAATCATTGTAATGACGAGCACTCCACAACATGCAATAATAAGGCATTTAAGCTCAAGAGGGAGGAAATGGGCCAAATTAGTGTCCCTATGGCTGGTACACTGTAAGTTTAGAGAATAATTTTAATCCATGGTACGGCAGGAACTCTTGCTACTAGCAGAAAAGTCTTAACAACAAGTGTGGCATGCGTTTGCCAGCAACAGCTCTTCCCAAAAATGGCTGTGTCTATCCGACAGTTACCTAAGTCTGTCATCTCACTCACAGGTAGGTACCAGCTCTCAGCCTGGCAGCGCCCTACCTCAAACAATAGCTTGAATGTGCCAGCTTCACGCCTTTTCAAGTAAACTGGGAATAAAATAAACACACACAGTACATTGTGTGATGATTTGACAGTGGCCCTTTTGCTTTTCAGAATTATACCTGCAAAGCATGACTTCTTGAAACATTGATTTCTAATAAACATATGAGACCTTCATTTCTTTGTGCATAAAATGTACAACTTTCCTGCCATGGATTGTCTTTCTCTTGGTATCTAGAATAAATTCAGGTAACTTCATACAGATGACAATTTTGATCTAGTGCAAAGAGGAAGATGGCTGTTTTATAATAATAATATTTAAGTTTAAAATGCCTGCCTTTCTGTATTTTGAGTCTAGTGAAAGTTTCAGTGAATAACAGTACAGCATATATCAGCTTCTGGAATCGGGCTACATCAAATCCTAGGAGTAGTGGAAATAACAGCCGGCATTTATAAAAGAAAGCGACAGAATATGGTCTGATGCCATCAGGCAAAGTCTTTCCCGCTAAACCAACCATTTCTTAAAACATTCCCAACTACAATAATTGAACCACTAAAGTAAAGTTTGAAAGGAGTCAGTGTTTCGTGTGGGGGTCCCCGAGGAGTTGCTAAGAGATGAATCAATATGGCCGGCATTACTTTTTAGGATTCCTTAGAAACGCTTAGGGATCAATAAGTATGTCTTATAATTTGAGAGAATTAACACTATATCAATTCAAGATAATTTAACACTATAACTTTGGAAAATGTTCATCTTTTCTCCTTAACTAAACAAATTAGCATCCGGTTGGGTCCATCAGTTATAGAACTTGTGATTTCTTCAAATTTGTTTTCTTTTACTTCCAAGGGAAGGGGTCACTTGTACCCTGGAAGATTTTTTTAAAACTTTTATTCTGTGAAAGACACCATCATAATAAGTTCAAACGTTAAAAAGTAAAACAAAATAATCACTTTTAAAAACCTAAGAAAGTTTTGAATACTCAATGTTTTTTTTTTTAATTTAAAAATATTCTTAATACTTGTTTATGATGTAGCATACATTGAATTTTCCTGTGCTTGATACTTTGCGGGTATGGCAGTGAGCATGGTGTTTGACTGACTGTCTCATGGTCATGCTGACTAGTACGGGTCATGGGATGGACCAAGCAGCTGTCTAACTTCCTTTGAACATCCTAGTGATGACTTTATCTAAAGAAACACCACTTGTTGCATAGGCTCCTGTGGCATGTTTTCTATAACTAAATAAATGGTCATGCCCTTCAGTTGCATAATAACAGACACATCCATCTACCACTTCCTTAAATCCATCAAGTTTTTTTATTCACATCAACCCTCACTCCATGTAACACGTAGCACAAAACCTGCCACCCAACAATTTCTTTAGACCTTTAATGATACATGAGGTGACATCAATGACCTAATCCACTCCTAAATTTAATCTGATATTTATATGATGAGCAACAAAAATGAATAATGCATCAATGAGAGTATCTCAGAGTATCAGAGCTGTTAAGGATACAAGAGATTAGATAACCTGATTTGCTCATCTAATCAATGAGGATACCAGAACCCTGAGTCTATTCCTGTCTCAGGCTGCTGGCTTTAAATTGATTTTAAAAATCCTATACTTAAATCTTTCTACTCCCCACACATTACACCATTTACTTCAAAACTCCTCTGAAATGTATAATCCTCTTACTCTCAGATTTTTCTTTCTTAGAATGCCTATATTTCAATTCTGAAAACCAAACCTGAATTTTAATACATTTTTAAGTGTTTCTGAGAAATGCTTAAAGTAACACCAAGGACATCGTTTTTATGATTGTTCTCTGGCATGGTCCCACTGACAGCATCTACAGTGTGCCACACCTCACTGTCACTGCTATTGGCAGTTCATACACTGCATTTCATTAACTCCTTCCGGAAACAAGATGCATAGAAGAAAAGGCTTAATTTCGTTTACTTGAGCTTGGTTTTGTTGCCTAGATTACTCCATGTTCATGGAATAAATGGAATTGAGATTATGGATTAGGTATAAGTGCCAGCACATTAATGCAGAAAATGCATTTTTTCTTCAAAGAAATTCTTCGTGCAGCAGCAGACAAGGAAATGACTCACACGCACATGTGTACACATGCACACACACTCAGGTGATTCTGAGAACAAGCTAAGACTGACATGAGTCTAAATCTACCAGATAAGTCAAAAACCCTGCAAAAGAACATGTAAAAGTTACTGTTGTGGGTGGTACACGACCAGCTCTGACTTTCATGTTTGGCGTCTCCACCCCCTTGGGTGTGGGTTATAGTTGCAATCAGCTACGGAAAGACAGTGATCAGACGCGACTTCAGAATCATTTCTGGAAGGCTGCCTATGGTGTGCATATGGCAGCCCTGAGCCATACTGGGAGTTGGTGAGCATGCTGTCGTTGGCGAGGAGTGCGGCACTGTGCTCTCGCCCAGACGAGCCCACGCAGACCTGCGGGGCTTGGGGAGCACAGGACAGTGTCTCACTCCAGTCCTCCAAGGCCCTGGGAAGCACCTTCCTCCGAGCTGCTGAGACCACATTTGCCGCGATGGATTCCTGGATGCTTCTGGGTTTAAAGGCAGCATCCACTCGGCCAAGAGGAGACTGTGCTGCCGCTTCCCAAGGGCTCAGTCTCCTGTTTGCTCTCTCTAGCCCCCCAGCTGGTTGGGTAGGGGAGCTCCAGGCCAGCTGGTAGGCCCATGGCGATGTAGCAATGGTGGGCGGGGCTGGTCTTCCGGGAAGAGACTGGGAGCGTTCCCTCTCCTAGAAACAAGGAGAACGTCAGTATGTCTCATTCATTTGGGTTTGTGCTGACTGACTGTTATTCCAGACCATTCTTGGCACCATGACCAGCACTGTAAAATCAAATCCCCACAGGGCTGGTTGTAAAGCCAAGACAGGCTGCCTCAACCTGGTATGGGAGCAGCTCTGGTCTGGGACTCAGCCTGGCTTTGTCTCTGAGGCCGCAGCTCCGATGCTGCCATGTCTCGGGCATAAGCAGCACAGCAGGATCTGTCCTCATCGGAGCCCCTTACTCTCCACAGGCAGGGCCCACCCTCATTTGAGTCCTGTTGTCCTGGCACAAAATGAACAAAACCTATTTACAACCCAGAAAAAGGCTGTGACCTCCTGGCCTTTGTATGTCCTGCTCCCAAGTACTTTAGAGCCTGTTGTCTTACTTTAGTGCACCAAATATTGTAAAACCAAGCAAAACCTACTTAGATGTATTTGGTGTCACCAGTGTAATGGAATGGATGGCCATTTCCTCTCAAAATCTGATGTTGGTGAAGATAACATGAGTCTGTATTTCCTAAGTGTGGCATAATCCCCATCCCGTGTCTCTGAAGGAAACACTTCACCACGGTTTCTTTTGTGTTTTTCTCCCTTTTATATGTGTTACGTTCCTCATTTCTTGGAGAGTTTGAGTCCCGGAAACCTTCTGCTGTGGACGCTAAATGCTTGGGCTGTCTGATATGCAGAACTGTAATTTATGGAAAGCTCTTGCGTCATCTCCTTGGGCCATCCCGTGTTTCCTCGCCCATGCCCCTTTGCCTGAGATGCCCTTAGATAAACTCCTGGCGAAAGTAGCAAGTGTGCGCTGAGGGGAAATGAGTCAACTTTGAAAGTATCATAAGGCTGTGTTTCTAGAACAAAAGCATCACCATGCTTAAAAATGTGTTCAAATTCCCTGAACAGTTTCAACAGCTTTTCTTTCTTAATCAAGTTCTTAAAGTGAATAGCTAACCAGGATTTGACAAAATAGCTGTGATTCAAATGTTTTGTTTCTGTTTTTTTTCCATTAGGCAAACACAAAAAGGTGGTCGGTCCGTTCTTGCTCACATATGAAAAATAAGGGGGTCAGTATAATGGGTCTTGCTTCTCTTTAATCATTACCACTTTTGTAACAATGGTTGAATCCTAGCAAAAGCTTGTTTTCATTAATCTCCTTATCATAATCTAGATCTAATTAATAAGACCTTTTCACTCAGTCAGGGAGGGGGGAAAAGTCTGATTTTAGTCACCATTTAAGGACTTGATTTTCATTTCACATTATTTATGCATTGCCTTCATTCATGCATTTAACAAAAATCATATTGAACACCTAGTATTTCCAGGCCTTCTACTATGCACCTGGAAGTAACACAAAGGTTACTCAGTGCAGCCCCTGCCCCCACAGGCATCAGCACGGCACTGCTTTAGCTCTGAGTGCCATGTCAGTCAGCCACGGAGGTCAGCTCAGAGAAGAGTCTCCACCCATCTCCACAAGCCAATAGGGGGTTTTCTAAACGATGAGAAACATCAACATTCAGTGTGATACAGAGCCACTTAGCCCTTGTTCCCATAGTAAATGTCATGTGTCCCTTCTGTCAACTATAGGAGACAGACAGCATTGGTCTAGAATAGGGGTCGGCAAACTGTGGCTCGCGAGCCACATGCGGCTCTTTGAGTTCGTTCCATCTCAAAAGTCTGCTGACCCCTGGAAGAGCCAATCCTGTCCCTCACAACATTTAAAAATTATTTGGGAGCCATAAAAATATTTTTACATAATCACCATTATGTGAAAAATATCCTTTAAGATTTTTATAAGTGAAATTAGGATAGTTTTATTTTCATTTTCAATTTTACTTCAGAGCCACATGTACGTATCCGAAGAGCTGCATGTGGCTCGCGAGCCACAGTTTGCTGACCCCTGATGGCTCTTCCTTCTCAAAAGTTTGCCGACCCCTGGTCTAGAGTCCCTGGGGTGGTTTTCAGATGCCAGTAATGCCGCCTTGCCGGGTCATTCATGGGATGGACAGAGCTCCCCAGGGGGCCTGCTCTAGTCAAGTCTTTAAAACCAGAGACTTGAAGAGGTGGTAATACAGGGATCCAAGACGCTACAGAAATCCAGGACAGACTCCTGAATGTGCCTATAGGGGACTAACATCACCGGCTACTAATGGGAAAAAGAAATAATTATCAATATATTTGGAAGTCTTAAGTAGCCCGTGAGTGCCTACACTTCAGTGACTGGCCATCTGTAAACACCGGATGGAAGAGAAAATCTGATTTTCTGGTATTTCTCCCACCTACTTAGTTTCAATATCTTCAGAATGGAAACGTAACAGAAATTAGAATGTTCAAAACATTGATATCCTATTGATATGATAGAATGATATCCTAACAACAAAGAGATCAAAGATTTGTTTTCAGCTAAGGTGTAAATATTCCTCAGTTGTATGTGTGGGGGGAAAGTAGAACTCTGAAGTATGGTATTGAAAGAGGAAGTCACGGCTTTCTGACGACAACCTTAAAATAACATTGAAGTAAAAAACAAAACAAAACATCTCGTATAGAATGCACGCGTGCCCACCAGCGCAGCGTGTGGAGGAAGAGACAGTGACCTCGGGGACCGGAATGGCTTCTCCTCTGAACGCCAACTGCCCACACTGCCTTCCAGTTCCTCCCAGTGCTAACAATAGAAGATAAAGGCGCCAATCATCGCAGGTTAGACATGCAACTGTGGTATAATAAATAGGTCTTCAGGTAGATCGTCGTCTCTGTTTGTGCCCAAAATATTGCCGGCCTCTCGTCTCTGCCTGCACCCAAACCCCTAATTTGAATGTATTTCCCCAAAGCGATTTTCCTATCTTGTTCTTGGGTGCTATTTCCTTCCGTCAGCCTCTGTCCCAAGACTCAGGTTGTTTGTTCTCTGCTTGGAGGGCTGAACGAAGCAGTGGGATATACCTCAGGCCCCTTTGGTCATTTCTGATGGGAGGATCCTCGAATACCATGGGTTGGATCCTGGTTGTAGCTTCCACTATGGATTGTATTACTATCAAAAGAATTTAAATTTTCCTATGAGCTCCCTTAACTTGAACCAAAATGTCAAATTGGCATTATGCATGATGTGTCATAAAATTGCTCCTTTCTCTTTGCCTCCAACTACCCTTTAATTTTTTTTAATGAAAGGACTTTCTCCACGGCCACTGGTGGAGATTCGGCGGGTCCTGTGACATTCCTAGGAATGTCCTTCCATTTAGGAGTAGTCCTATGGTCACCTTAACTCACCCAGCCCAGTTTACTTCAAATAGAATATGTATCCCATCTTTGCAACCGCAGACTCATGGGCCCCCATTCCGCTCAGCTGAAAAGCTCAGAGGTGCTGAGGCCCCTCTCAGCTTCACATAAGCCACCTTTCCATGTCGGCTGAATGTTGAATTATCCACTTAGCTTCCTAGTGAAGCAGCTTAGCTAGCTTCCTTGTTAAACTGTCTGGTGACCTGATTTAACTGGCAGGAAACACAATTTAAAAAGGAAGTACAGGGCCGGCTGAGTGGCTCAGTTGGTAAAGAGCGCGCTCAAAGTGCGAGCTCTGAGCAACAGCGGTTCAATGCCCAGCCTGAGCTGAGCTGCCAACAGGTGGCGGGATGGCTCAGCTAAAAACAAAAAAAAACAAAACAAAAAGGAAGTACAGTCTGAGGTTTACTTGGGACAGTGGAGTGAACTCTAAATTAATGCCAAAAGCCCCAGGAGCCGGAGAAGTTTAATGTGATATATGTTTTGAAGTTCAAATGGTTTCATACCATGAACCTTGAAAGCTAAAAAAACTCTGACTGAAATCCTGCTTATGTATGCATAGTAGAGAGAGTGTCTCCAACGGACAAATGTTATCTGAACCCTCCCACTCCCTTACACCTGTCAGCAAATATTCAGCACAAACATATACTTTCTCATAAACAGACTCTAATGAAAGCACATGGAAATCAATGGCATTGCTTTTGCCTTTTTAACCACTAGACTTTCTCACCAGGAGCGCTCCTTGAAGGGCACCTGAGGAGGAGAAAGGAGTCACAGGCATCCCCGTTTCCCATTTGCTCAGGTCTGTCGCTGGCGTCACGGTGGCTGCTGCCATCTTGCCCTCTGCAGCTCGTCTGTCAGCACCAAGATACACCCCACAGCCAGCCACTCCTCACCGCCTCCCCTGGCATCATTCTCGGCTGAACCACCGCAGTCTCTTGCCTGGAGTATTGTCTCCTAATTCATTTCCCTGGTTCCACCCTCACTCCTTTAGTCTGTTCTCAAGATGGCAGCCAAAATTATCCTGTGGAAACCTAAATCAGATTATATAAGTGGGCCTCTCATTTCAAAAAAAGGAAAATCAGAGTCCTTTCACTGACCCACAGGCCCTCTGAGGTCTGCTGCCCCACCTTTACCCCCCCCACTACCCCCCCCCACCCCCCTACCAGCAGCTCCTGCTCTCATCCAGCTGGCCTCTCTTCTCTCTTTTGAACACTCGTGCTCAGGACTTTCATACTTGCTGATCCTTTGGCCGGGAACACAGGCCGCCAGACACCAGCGTGACCCCTGCTGCATTTCCTCAGGCCATACTCATATATCATGTGTCACTATTTGTCGCGCCGGGTATCCCTCTCACAATTTCTTCCCTCCCCCGCACCCCCGCTTTACTTCTCCCCTTATGCCCATCTAACATCATATGTGCTTTATTTAGTTATTTTGTTTATCTGCTTCTTCCCACTAGAATTTAGCTCTGTCTATGAGTAAGGATTATTGTTTTATTCATTCTGACATCCTTAGACCTAGAACAGTGCCCGGCAAGTAGATGCTTAGTAAGTATTTGTTGAATGAATGAAGGATCATTTGTATATCAGACGGCCATGACCAGGAAATGTGGCTACTTCACCGGGATTTTTAGTCATGTCCTGAGATGTAACCCTTCTCACGTGTCAGTTACATATGGTGGGGCTCTCAGGCTAATAGTCACAGGCACCCCCCACTCCCAATATCCGCATGCCCACATGCGCGCCAAGCCACATTTGGCAAGACAAGTAGGGTTAGTCAATATTTCGAATAAAGCAATTTTCTGAAGAGGTAGGAGATTTTAATGTGCATTTAGGTCAGTGTGAGGGGTTTAAACTGCTTTGATTCCCCAAATGAGAAAAATCTTAAAAAACTACGTGTGAATCCTAAAGAGAGTCTAAAATTTGAAAGATTTAAAAATTAAGACCTAAGAAGAAGACAATGAAAATTGGGAAAGAAGAGAAAGCTGGCAAGAGCTTCACCATTAGTTTGTCATGAGACAGCAAGTGGGTGCGGGAATTGGCGTTTCTACTAACTAATCTGAGGGGTACTTCCAGCTCAGAGGGGTCTTCAATTATCCTGATGGGGGCGGTCAGCAACGGAGGAAATGTCTCCACATCTACGGAATTCCTTTACCCCGAGGTCTTTAGATGCAGGGAAGGTGCTCCCTTGAGGTGATGTAGGTACAATCAAGCTTGCTGTCAGGGCCGGGGGCTGGTAAGGAGACTTTCAAGGTCATTTTTGTAATAGTCTCTGAATAAAACAGCCTGTGTCACATATTTCCTGGGACCTGCCTTCTTAAAGTAAATCTTAAATTTTCTTCTACCAAGTGGACTTTGGGGATTTCTGTTGCAGTGCTCTTATCTTAAAAAAAAAAAATGGAGGTGTGTCCGTTTCTATAGACAGAAATCACAGTATTATGCTGCTAGGCAATAATAGTGCAGATTCCCAGGAGTAATAAGTCGTGTTATGGGATGGCAGAGTAGCCAGGTAGCCATGCATTGCTTAGGTAGTTCCATGAATGCAATAGACACACTTAGCCTTCAGGAAGAGAGAGTGCGTCTTGTGGTAGGGGTTCTCGTCTCGGCTCTGCCCCTCACTATTCCTCTTAATTCACCCTAGATTGACTTTAAATGTTCGGCTCTACAACAATAGACTTTTACTTTATGTTGGAAGGAAACAGCCTGCTTTGTGAGAAGAGGTAAGGGCTGTAAGAGCCAGAGGAAGCCAGCATGACACATCGGGCACGTGAACCTGCCCAGGTCACACTGACCTGGGCGTCCTGCCTTGGCCTCTGGTCACCCACCTGACTCAACCTCTCCCAGCCTTGCTTTCATTAGCTGTAAAATGGTGACAATGCTGGCTACCATGTCTGGATTGTGGGGAGGGGAGAGACTGCGTTTATAAATCGAACACCACCTACCACAATAAATGATGACTATTCGTGGTCTTGTGAGAAGAGTCTGTGAGGCCTTAAAAGGTGTCAGAGACCTGGCAGAACCTTTTGTTCAAGAGGCAAGTGCTCGGGCAGGCTGCCGACCGGGATAAAAATAGGAGGGAGGCTTGCCTTTGAAGTGGCATTAGCACCGCACCCTTCAGATACTGCGGTGCCAGCCACTGCCTGCCGCCCGCCACCAGAAACAGCGCCACCGACCTCACCGCCCTGCCAGACCCGGGGGCCAACATGGAGTCTTGTAGTGCTTCTCTAACCTCTTCTGAAAGAATAGACATCACCACATCCATTTAAGGTCAGGGAGACTGCTGTACGGAAGAATCTGCACACTTACGTCTGTGGTGCCTTTCGCCTTAGAATCAATGGTAACGGCCACTAAAATGTACAGGTTTTTACCATATGCCAGTCAGTTCTAATGACTTTTTATCTCTTACCTCATTTAACCCTCTCAACAACCCTATAATCCCCATCTTGCAAATAAGGCAACGGAAGCATAGAAATTAAGTAATTTACCCTAAATCACACAGCTAGATAATAAAATTTTATCTCAACAATATATTTTAAGGCATCAAATCTATTAATGGAAAGAAATTACGACTGTAGTTATTTTTTACCCTCTCACCTTCTTTTATCCTCAGAAAGGAAGTATAAAAACTACAGCCTATGAAAATACTAATAATACAGACTATGTTCTATTTAGATAGCTGGAATTGCCATTATAATTTTTTGTAATTCTGGAAAGCCTTACTTAAGTATATTTTTATAAAAGTCTATTTTCATTGGTCTGAACATAAAATAAAATTTTTAAAGCACATTTCAAAATATTTCCTGGTTTTCTCAAAAGTTTTAAGTAGTAAAAGTCATAGATTCCCACCATAGTAAAAAAATGAATAATATATATCAAATGTTCAAATTTCATCAGTTTCTATAGAGAAAAAAATAATTTTCACCATATACAAAGGATGTTGATTCTGTATAAAGTAAGTAAATTTTTAACTTTGTGGTAGATTTTTGTAGGGAAAAATGTCAGTGCCTGGCACATGGTGTGTACTCAGTAAAGGAGACATCACTATCTGTATAACATTAACAGTTTCACTGTGTACCTTATTAGAATTACAATTATGCTAAGTTATAAAACCCACCTGAAATATCTCTAACTATGAGACTACAGCTTTAGTGCTCTAAAATTTCCTAAGTACCTTTGCAAACACGAACCCAGGCAACAGCTTCCTCCCTCCGTCACCCACAAAAAGAAGTCACCTTGAATGTGCATTTATCTTAGAAGAAAAGTGGGGCTAAGAGAGATAGATCTGATAGATCATGTGCCTGCTATTTGTGGATGAAAAAGGGGCACTGTGATAAATCCTAAGTTCCTAGCTAGGCAGATCATGGTGGGAAATCCTGCCCTGGCCTATAACTTCTTAAGTGAAAGGGGTTAAGCCAGCCCTGTCAATTGTTGTGTGTCTAGGTTATCACACCTTTGAAACATCAGAAGTAACACCCCTCGAGGCGTGACCACCCTCACAGAGCCCATAATCTTAACGATCCTGTAATCCACTCCCCACCTTGCTTTCTCCTACCTTTCTGTAATCATCCTTACTTCCCTCCCTAATTTCAAGGCATAAAAGCAGCTGCAAAACTGTCCTCTGGAATATTTGGGATCTTGCTCCCCAGCATGTCATCAGTTTTGGCTCAAATAAACTCTTATAAAAATTCTCTACAGGTTTGGACGTTTCTTACGTCTATGTAGTGGAAGTAGACCTAATATTCCTGAAGCAATCTCATTTCCCAGGTAGGAAGGCTTTGCTCTCTCAGGGGAAATTTTTATCAGTTAAAATGTCAAGAACAAGAATTCTTAAGAAATGCGCACATGTCATCTAGCCACCTTGATTGGTCCTTTGCCTGATACCATTCTCTGAATGACTGAGCAAGCCTCTGTCGCAAACTCTCAATTTGTTAAACTGACAAATCAGAGCTGGTTAACAGTAATGACAGACGTGTCCACACCTATACATCACGTGAAAACATTACTTCACAAGGATGCAGAGAATAGAGGAAAATGACTGATTTGATCTTGGTAACTGTTTTTCTGTCCATTACGTTTTTTTGTTTTGTTTTATTTTTTAAGATTTTTATTGGGGAATTGGGGGATGGGAACAGCGCTGGAGAATTGGGGGAAGGGGAACAGACAAGTTGTTGTCCTTTTGTTCTTCAGTCTAGTTGTGGAGGACGTTGCTTCACTGGCCCAAGTTGGCACCATCATTGCACTCTTCCCAGGTGAGGCAGATCAGTCACCGGCTTCTGGACGGCTGCTCACTGTGGCTACTGGCCACTCATGCTATCTGCTGGCTACACACAGTAGCCCATGGCAACCCACTGACACAGGGGCTGCAGTCTACACTGTCGCTGGTGACTCACGGCAGCCCAGCTCCAGGTTGAGCTGTTGTTCAGCATCTTAGCTGTAGAGGGCAGTGTCACTGGCCCTCATATGTGGGATCTGGCATCCCAAGCGAGCTCTTAACCATTGCGCCACTGGGCCAGCCCTCCATTACGTTTTAAGCTAATTGAATAGATCCCTGGATTCATATCTTGAGCCCTGGGAAAAACGTTTAACCTACTGTTTTTGAGAAATTTTTAAGATTTACTGCAAAATCATATTTATGTTTCCTTTGTCAAAAACATGGCCCCAGAGATGTTTAAAATCAGGAATAAAAACTATAACTCTATCTGGAAAATCACCATCAATTTGTTTTCTTAAGCTCAGAGTAGGAAAAATTTTGCTTAATTTCCTTACCACTTCTCTGGTCCAAGTGGTAAATTTTACTCAAGACATCTTTTTGGCTTGAGGGACTTCACACAATAATTTCATGTGTGCTATTTCATTTTAGAGGCATAGGGACACCAAACAGTCAGTGAGGTTTTCAAGTGGATGACTGGGTTTCTGGCATAGATAAAAGGCCACTGAGGGGGAAATAGATCAAAACAGAAAACAGCTTAAAGCAAAGGTAATCATGAGGGCGTGCTTTTTAAACACGACTGGGGAACTTGGAAACATCTTCAATTAGCAGCTTCCAAGGCACATTTCTTCAAAATTGGAAGCATTTACTTCACCTGAAAATGCTACTCCCAGGCATCTGCAAGCCCATCAGATCAAGGGGAGGTCTCATGAGGTCTTACAATTATGTCTACTTATCAAACTGTTAAAATTAGAGACCAAATATTTCAGTTTGCCCTTGGCATTAGCTGTTACTACAGCGTTTCCTAGAGGCACAGCATAATGCACACCCAAAGCAACACTATGCAATTTAATTACCTGGACATGACACTGCATCACGACAGATTTTGCTGTGTGGGCCACAGATATTCAGAGCACCTCACTCCTTATTCCTCTGACGACTCCTCACTCTCAAGTTCACCTTCATGTTGATATGATGTCACATGGTTACTGACTATCCAATCGCTAATTGACCTTTTTCACTTTCAGCATTGATTTCATGCAAATGCAGACATGATGAATAAACGCCTTGTGAATTAGCCACAATCACCTCATCCGCCCTCTAAGCCACTTGGAATGGGTAGTGTCAGCCTGAGAGAGAAGATACCTTCTGGCGTACTACAATGTCTAGGCCCGCATAAATATATGTTTGAGAAGAAGAGACCCTTCAGTAATATGTATGTCTGAACTTCTGAAGGAACTATCCATTAAAAAACAACGCCGGCGCAGGGATGGGAACGAAATGTCGGGCGCTTACCTTGTTGATCACGGACCACCTGGAATCGCACACTGTGGCTAGGCCAGAGCTTTTCTGTGGAGTTTAGCCGGGACAAAGCTTTCCTCCCAATTCTTTCACTGGAAGGACCTGAGAGAGGATCTCCTATAGTTTTATCACTGTGGTCAGATATTCCCAGACAAAATGCAACTTTGATGTTATAACTAGTTGCTAAATTCAGGTCGGTCTAGACCAGTACATTTTTTGCAAACACTGAAGCCTAGCTGAGGCGAAGTCTGACAGCGCCATGCATCCCCTGCAGTACTTAAACGTTTTGCCCACGCCCAAGACAGGGTTTTGACTTTGAGTATGGCTGACAGTGCTAGGTGGAATATTACACACATTTAAAAGCAAAACAAAACAAAATGACAACAAAACAGGTTGAATAGTGAAAGCAAAGAAAATAATTACTCAATGGTTCTTCCTTGCAAAAAAAATCTCTTTCTGTATGAATGCATGGTACATTTGACATGATTTTATAAAATGGAATGTGCACTTGACAGCAAAGGTTGGACAGATGAAACGATAAGCAGAAGGTACTAGAAGTTCTGCTTTACAGCATGGCAAGCCCATGGCCTACCTTACTCCAGGGCGCCTAATGGCAGCCCGAGAACTGGAAGTCCCTCTGAGTTCCAGAATGCTCCTTCTCAGGAATTATCTGTGTGTCTCAAGAATAGTTGGGTGGAATTATAATCACACTTTACGGACATTGGTCCCAAAACAAATCTTTCTAGCCATGGCTTTAAGGAAAGAAAAGTTATTCTCGCACCTCCTAAGCTCTCCTTTTTCTGTCATTAGAAGAAAACTGTTGTATTTGATTTTAAGGTATTTTTCTTTCAAATATCCTGAAATTAAAGTGGAAAGGAACGAACACATTTTGTCTTGTGGGGTTTTAAACTGACCCTAGTTCTTGTAAAGTATTGAACTACATTAAAATGCTCACAAAATTTTAAAACCTAGATATTTTTTAGAATATATTTGTATAGAACATCATAAGGTCTCAGGGAAGGAGTTTAGAGGTCCTTCGATCAAGCTCCGGGAAGGGGTTCCTTTCACAGCACACCTGTGGGCAGTGCCACGTGTGACACAGGTGAGCCTAGCTGGGCTCAGCTGGTGTGTCTGCCGCCTCCCAGGCTGGGTGACTAACCTGGCTGAGCTTCAGGTTCTTTGTTAGGTAAGAAGCCATGAGGATGATTTCCACCAAATCAGGTTGTCGTGAGAATTGACATGTAAATTAAGTAAATTGACACATTTAAATGTCCAATATAGAAGGTAGTTCCTCCGTGGCCCACCGGTGTTTGAAGTTTTCTGAAGTTAAATTGAAATTTACTATCTTGTGGCTTCCATCCATTAGTCCTAATTTATTTTTTCTTTCTCACCAGTAAAGACCTTGATTGTCATCCACCGTGCAGCTCCTCACATATTCTCTCGCCTGTAGCTTTTAGTCACTTCTCCACCCACTGGGAAGTGTGCACACCTGTCTCAGGTTACAGGACGTCCAGACACCTTGCCATCCTTTTTGTGTCAGAAATAAACTTCAGTGCGTCAAAGGTCTGAAAACAATACTGCAGCTGGGATCAAAGCTGCCACTCGGTGGCTGTCCCTGGCCCTTCTGATACTTAAGCAGCCCCTCGCTGGTTTCGCGCTCTGTCAATCCACCACGTCACTGGATCATCTTAATGTTGAGGTTAAACAAAAATATCAGGCCCTTTCCCTGGGATCCATAAAGTGCATGAGCTTCTGTTTAGCTTTGCGAATTTTACAATCGTATTTGTTTTCACTTTGAAAACCTGATTAGCATTCAGAGTGCCTCAGCATTCTCCTTTAGCCTAGATCCCAAAACAAGAATGTTTTCACTGGTGCTAGAGATCGAAGTTAGTTATTACCAAGTTTTGATCGGAGATAACAGACTAGTGCCCTTCAGCCAAGGGAAGTCATACAACCCCTTTTCCACAGATAAGGAACTTGGTACAATCCCTTCTCTAGATGTTAAAATTGTATCATTCTATTCCTAGAAATATTTATTCTCGGCCTTGAATAGAAGCAGGGGGTCAGATACAATCACATCTCAAGGCCCTCTTTATTCTTCCATTTAGGAAATAAATACGAGTGTTCAAAGCAAATCGTGCACTGGTTTTGCAACCTGAGCGGGAAGAGCGTTTTGCTGCCATCTGCTGGACCTTCGGGGTAAAGTCGGCGGGTGGGGCTCCCTGGCGGGGTCCCCACTCAGCCTAGCCTGGCGCGGCTGGAAACAGGCACAGTTTCCGAGTCTGGCTGGCCCGTGGCAGCGCTGGAAAACTACCTACGGTTTCAGAGAATAAAGTGGACTCAAGTGCTTTGTGCGTTAGAGAAGTGTTTTTCCAAGTGTGGTTCACAGGCCATTAGCATCAGAATGACCTGGGGTGTATATTACAGAAACAAATTCCTGGGCTCCACCCAAACCTACTAAATCCGAATTTCTAAGGTGAGGCCGGGTGGAGGGTGGTCTCAGTCTTTCCCAGGGAACAAAAGTTGGCAAACTGTGTGTTAGAGCATTGTGCAGGCAGGAGAATGAGAAAACCGAAGGCCAGCACAGAAAGAAATCTATTAGTTGGTGACTTGAAGTGCACAGGGAATGTTGTGACAGATTTTGCTTTGCCCTTTCTTTCAACAGTGCTGTCCCCAGTGAGTTGTGGCATTTCGCTGGATATTTCACTGTGTAGAATTCAAAACCTATTTAGCCCCTGTTGGGTTTATGTGCAAGTGACCGTGGGCTGTCTGATAGGCCCAGATAGGAGTCAGCTGGCCAGGCCTTCACCAGACTCTAATGAGGGACTCCCCTTAGGTGGAAGGACGGCTCTGACGCTGCCCGTTAGCCATTGGTTTATATCACTCCGGCCTATTTCTCACTGATTTTTAGCTTTAGAGGATGGTTTTGTGAACATAAAAAAAAAAAAATCAATCTGAGATGTTAGGAGAAAAAAAAACGAAGGGGTATGCAGTACAAGAAAAGAGACCTAGTTGTTTTTTAGTTGTTAAGGGAAAAAAAGCAATTAAATAGCACAAAAGGAAACCTGAGCTAAATCAATGTCATTGTATTTGAAACAAAAGCAATCTTGGAACCAGGTAAGATTTTTCAGTCTCAACTGGTTTCGATTGTTTTCTCTTCTGGATCAGTTCTCGCGTCTGCTTGTGACTCAGGAGTCCAGAAGAACCAGAAAAGCCACAAGCATTCCCAGGGCTGGAGAGGAAGTTTAGGTTCCTCCCTGCATCAGCCTCTGCGTCTGAGAGTTGCCTTTCATCGGTCTTCCCGTGAGCTGGGAGCGCGCTCTGTTCAGACCCACGCCTCCCTCTTTCTGCTTTGGGAAACATCATGCTTCTGGGCCAAGGGGATCGCTTACTCCAAAAAGGCCAGGTTGCTGACCCTCTGTCCCCGGATCCTGCCGGGAGGAGGGATGGGAACAGCTGTCTGCTGCGCTTTGGAGGCGGCCAGGCTGGGTCAGAGCCCCAACTGCTGCAGGCGTGAGTTGGGGTGGCCTCGGGGACAGGGTGCCAGCTGCCCCACGTTCTGGGATCTATATCCCGGCCTACTTAAGCTTCGGCCCTCCTCCCAGGACCTTGCTCAGGATACCAACTATCCTACTTTAAGAATATATCTCATTTAGCGAGTGTTTCCCCACAAGGGCTCTCTGTCTATCGCCAAATGCACCACAGTTGTTCTAGTCAGCACTGGTGCTTGGAATTGAGCCCGCCCCTTTGTGGTAGTCTCGAAGCTGATGTTTCTTTTTTAAAATGTATTGAAGCAGTCTTTCTGAATCCTGTACGCCACTACAACGCCAGTCCAGCAGCTGCAGACCAGCAGGCTGAATAGAGAGGGACACAGACACAGGAAGCTGCAGACGGGAGCAAACAGACAGAGCTCCTCAGTGAGACCCCTCGGCCCACACCAGGCTCAGACAGACTCTGCTCTGCTCTCTGGGTTCGAGTTGGGTTAGGCCCTCACACTGGCTTCCTGTCAGCGGAGCACACAAAAGCACCTGTGTGACTGCTGTGTATTTTCCTCCTGGGAAGCTTTTGAAACAGTAGCTATTGTTTATTGAGTGCCCTCTACAGTCATCTTCATGGTGGCCCTGGGCTGACGGCTTTCTGTGTGCCAGGCCCTGTTCTAGCTTTTATCCTCACAGCCTGGGAGGGACGCCCTTTGTCCCCATTGCTGAGGGTACTGAGGCGCAGAGAAGCTGAACCGCCTGCTGGAAGTCTCTCCCAGCCAGAGGCAGGCCCGCGGTCCCGCAGAAGGCAGCTTGGCCCATTTCCCCACCCCCCCCCACCCCCACCCCCACTACGAAGTGTGCCTCCGAATGCCCGTGTGATGTGCATGGCCTCACCTCATCACACGTGAAGTTCGGTGAAGAAACAGCTACCTTTGGCTTCCCCTAAATCAAATCATGGCTTTCTTTTTGAATCTAATATTAGGGGGAATGTTTTGCCGCTTTAGCGCTGCTAAAACGTGAGAAACTTCTCATCATGCTTCTTTGTCCCAGCTTACCTGGCGTGAGTTAGCCCAGCCCCCATTAACACGTGCTGCTGCTGGCTGGAGGGGTCTGAGGTGTCTGGTCCAGTGCATCATGGGCGTTTGTGAAACGGTAACCGGCCACACGTTAGGCGTCCCCCTACCCGATGGAAGTGAAACGTACAGCTTTCCCTCTATTGTACCTTGTTTACAGGTGTTTGTCCCTGGGGGCTTCAACGTCTAAGAGGTTTTCTCCATATGTCTTACTTCGATTTAGAAGGTTTAGGTGACTGAGCTATTTCTTAGTTGGGTCCAGCTCATCGTCTGATGGGGAGGTTCCCCTCTGTGAGCAAGAGAATGGATGCGGACTGTGGTTAGAGAATGGCTCAGGAGCCTTAGCCCCACACTTTAGACAAGTTCCTTAAGTTTACCTCAACTTTCTCACCTGTGAAGTGGGATGGTAATAGTGCCTACTTCGTACTTTGGTCATTTTATAGTATGATGAGTAAAAGTTAACATTTGTTAAGTATTTAGAATGGCATCTAGCATATAGTGAGCCCTCACAAGAGTCACCTCATCAGGGACTCTCTGGTTTCACAATAAGACAGTGGAGCTCTGCAAAGACTATGAGGGGTTTTTACAATGAACTTAGAAGCCCACATCTCTCCTTGAAGTGAGTGACGGAAGTGTTCAGAACCCACGTTCAGCATCCATTATACTAGCTCCTCAGCAGATGTTTTCAAATAACAGTGGGACATAGTTTAAGGGAAGAAAATTAGAAAAAACTACTGGAAAGAAATGGTGTAAAACGTCCTTGC
Source organism: Hipposideros armiger (assembly GCF_001890085.2). Taxonomy (NCBI): domain Eukaryota; kingdom Metazoa; phylum Chordata; class Mammalia; order Chiroptera; family Hipposideridae; genus Hipposideros; species Hipposideros armiger. The sequence continues at coordinate 8,334,649 of NW_017731351.1, forward strand.
TGGCAAGTCTGACAGAAATAACTGTGAAGTCTTCCACTCAGGACACTGAGGCACAGAAAGGTGGCTGCCTCACGCTTGTCCAGGATGAGCACAACCTCCGCGGGGGAGACCACAGAGCTCTAAGATCCCAGGGACAACTATCTTTTAGAGTGTGCTTTGAAACGCTGAAACCTTGTGACTTTCTCAGAACCACTCTGTTTAGAGTTATTCCTGTTGAAATGTCTCAAGCGATTTAGTAGCAAGCCAAGCCTCTGAATTCCATTTTCTCAGAATTCCACGAAGCCAAGGGGAGCACTTCCTTTTAGGTAGAGACTTTCACTTTGCTTTATTTCTGTAAATGACATTCTTCCCTGCTCCCAGCCCATGAGTATCATCTATTCATCCTGAAATAAGAAAATGAAAGAATTTGGGGAACTCATAACAAAAATCACTGTCCACTCCATATTTTTTACTTAAAAAACAGATGCTTCTTTTTCAGACTGGTTTCCATTTCCAGCATCCTCTCACGGCATCTGAGTTTGTGGGCGATCTTAGGAAAGGATGGGGTCCTTCCAGATGTCACTCGGGGAGGTCAGAGCCACCTATGAAGCACATACAGCAGGCTCTGAGCACACCACAGGTCTCAGGCAGTAGGACTCGCGTCCCGGGAGACTGTGGAACCATGGACTGCTATTAGGGGGAGCACAGACTTGGTGTCACATTCCTAGTGCCCACCCTAGCCCACTGCCTGTAAGCTTGGTGATTCCTGGGGAAGTTGCTTAGCCTCTGAGCTTCAGAGGTGTCATCTGTAAAATGGGGATACTCACAGCTTCCCTTTCAGGGTAACTGAGGGGTGAGTGAACTCACGGAGTAACTGGTCGCGTGTGCCGGCCCAGACCGACTCCAGGGTCCACTCCTGCACACTATGTGATCTTGGGCGAGTGAGTCAGCCTTTTTTGTGCCTCAGAATCCCATGTATGATCTGGAAGCTGGGGATAATGATGGTACCTACCTCATAAGGACTACGGATTAAAAGAGTTCGCCTGTGGTCATTGCCAGAGGCGG